>NW_027309818.1:812500-815000 GCF_047496795.1 Chiloscyllium punctatum
ACACACACACACACAGCGAGGGAGGGACACACACACACACACACACAGCGAGGGAGGGGCACACACACAGACACACACACAGCCAGCGAGGCAGGGACACACACACACACACACACAGCGAGGGAGGGACACACACACACACACACACACACAGCGAGGGAGGGGCACACACACAGACACACACACAGCCAGCGAGGCAGGGACACACACACACACACAGCGAGGGAGGGACACACACGCACACACACACAGCGAGGGACGGACACGCGCACACACACACACAGAAACACACACACACAGTGAGGGAGAGACACACACAGCGAGGGCGGGGCGCACACACACACAGCGAGGGAGGGACACAAACGCTCACACACGGCGAGGGAGAGACACACACACACAGTGAGGGAGGGAAACACAAACACACACAGAGACGGAGGGACACACACACACACACAGCGAATGAGGGGCATACACACACACACACACACAGCGAGGGAGGGACATACACACACACACACAGCGAGGGAGGGACACGCTCACACACGGCGAGGGAGGGACACACACACAGCGAGGGAGGGACACACACACACACACAGCGAGGGCGGGACACGCTCACACACGGCGAGGGAGGGCCACACACACACACACGGCGAGGGAGGGGCGCACACACACAGCGAGGGAGCGGCGCACACACACACACACTCACAGTGAGGGAGGGACACACAAACACACACACACACACACACCGTGAGGCAGGGACATACAAACACACACAGAGACGGAGGGACACGCGCGCACACACAGCGAGCGAGGGACACACACACACACACACACACACACACACAGAGCGAGGGAGGGACACTCACACACACACACAGCGAGGGAGGGACATACACACAGCGAGGGAGGCACACGTGCACAAACAGCGAGGGAGGGACACACAGCAAACACACAGAGAGGGAGGAACACACGCTCACACACGGCGAGGGAGGGACACGCTCACACACGGCGAGGGGTGGACATGCACACACGTACACAGAGAGGGAAGGAGACACTCACACACGGCGAGGGAGGGACACACACACACACACACACACACAGCGAGGTAGGGACACGTACACACACACAGCAAGGGAGGGACACACACACACACAGCAAGGGAGGGACATACACACAGCGAGGGAGGCACACGTGCACAAAGAGCGAGGGAGGGACACACAGCAAACACACAGAGAGGGAGGAACACACGCTCACACACGGCGAGGGAGGGACACGCTCACACACGGCGAGGGGTGGACATGCACACACGTACACAGAGAGGGAAGGAGACACTCACACACGGCGAGGGAGGGACACACACACACACACACACAGCGAGGTAGGGACACGTACACACACACAGCAAGGGAGGGACACACACACACACACACACACACAGCAAGGGAGGGACACGCTCACACACGGTGAGGGAGGGGCACACACACACACAGCGAGGGAGGGGCACACACACACAGCGAGGGAGGGGCACACACACACACGGCGAGGGAGGGACACACACGATCACACACGGCGAGGGAGGGTCACACACAGCGAGGGAGGGGCACACACGCTCACACACAGCGAGGGAGGCGCACACACACACACGGCGAGGGAGGGACACACACGATCACACACGGCGAGGGAGGGACACACACGCTCACACACAGCGAGGGAGGGGCACACACACACACTGCGAGGGAGGTACACACACGCTCACACACAGCGAGGGAGGGGCACACACACACACGGCGAGGGAGGGACACACACGCACACACACGGCGAGGGAGGGGCACACTCACACACACACAGAGCAAGGGAGGGGCATACACACACAGCGAGGGAGGGACACACGCACACACACAGCTAGGGAGGGACACACACGCACAGCGAGGGAGGGACACACACGCACAGCGAGAGAGGGACACACACGCACAGCGAGGGAGGGACACACACACACACAGAGAGGGAGGGACACACACGCACAGAGAGAGGGAGGGGCGCACACACACACACACACAGAGGGAGGGACACGCTCACACACGGCGAGGGAGGGACACACGCTCACACAGCGAGGGAGGGACACACACACACACAGCGAGGGAGGGACACACACACACACAGCGAGGGAGGGACACACACACACAAAGAGCGAGGGAGGGACACACACACACAGCAAGGGAGGGACACACACACACAGCAAGGGAGGGAGGAACACACACACACAAGCAAAGTGAGGGAGGGACACAAACACACACACACACACACACACACACACAGAGCGAGGGAGGGACACACACACAGATCGAGGGAGGGGCACGCACACAGAGCGAGGGAGGGGCACACACACAGAGCGAGGGAGGGGCACACACACAGAGCGAGGGAGGGGCACACACACACAGCGAGGGAGGAACACGTGCACAAACAGCGAGGGAGGGACACACAGCAAAGCGGAGACACACAA
>NW_027309818.1:1117500-1254419 GCF_047496795.1 Chiloscyllium punctatum
TGGAGTTTGGAGGTCATGTTGCAGCTGTACAGCTCACTGGTTAGGGCACTTTTGGGATATTGCATGCAGTTCTGATCTTTTTCCTATTGGAAGGATGTTGTGACACTTGAAAGTGTTCAGAAAAGTTTTACAAGGATGTTGCCAGGATTGGAGGATTTGAGCGATCGGGAGAGACTGAAACGACTGAGACTGTTTTCCCTGGAGCGTCAGAGGCTAAGGGGTGACATTACTGAGGTTTATAAAATCATGAGGGACATGGATAGGATAAACAGACAAGGTCTTTTCCCTCGGGTAGTGGAGACCAGAAATGGAGGGCGTAGGTTTAGGGTGAGAGATGAAAGATTTAAAATGGACCTAAGGGGAAACCTTTTCACGCAGAGTGTGGTTATGTAGGGAATGTACTGCCAGAGGAAGTGGTGGAGGCTGGTATAATTGCAGCATTCAAAAAGCATCTGGATTGGTATATGAATAAAACCGGTTTATTGGGATATGGGCCAAGTGCTGGCAGATGGGACGAGATTAGGAAAGGATATCTGGTCGGCGTGGCCGAGTTGGACCGAAGGGTCCGTTTATGTGCTGTACGTCTCTAGGTCTCTCTGGCTCTAAATGGTTTCCACTGTTCATTTACAGACTGACATTTCAGTCTGTTTCCCCTGTTTACTTTGGTCAGTTCTCTCTCAAAATCATATAATGGGCTTTGTTACTGATGCTCGGGTGTGCTTTATGGTCATTTTAAAATGTCATAATCTCTTTGAATTCCGGTATAATTTCTTGGAGGATCTCGGTGTGATATTACTCATTCACTCAGCTTCATCACCCAATAGTCTATCTGAGATAGTTACATCCCTAGCTATTTGCACAATGTGTTATTCAAAGAAACACTGACAAAAACATTCAAGGAGGATCTCGGATAATATCACTCTTGCCAATGTGTCTGTCCCAGATTAGACAAAGATTGAAGTCTTCAAAAATTATCACACCACCTTTGCTACAATTTCTAATGAATTCCTGTTTAATGCAGGGATGAGCAATAAAACACTGCAAGGCAGCATCTCCGAGACACCCACACCTCTCAATCACACCGCCCCGTGGCCCAACATTTCAACTCGCCGCCCCACTCTGCCGAGGACATGGAGGTCCTGGGCCTCCTTCACCGCCGCTCCCTCACCACCAGACGCCTGGAGGAAGAACGCCTCATCTTCCGCCTCGGAACACTTCAACCCCAGGGCATCAATGTGGACTTAAACAGCTTCCTCATTTCCCCTTCTCCCACCTCATCCTAGTTTCAAACTTCCAGCTCAGTTACTGTCTCCTTGTCTTGTCCGGACTTGTCCTACCTGCCTAACTCCTTTTCCACCTATCCACTCCACCCTTTCCTCCCTGACCTATCACCTTCATCCTCTCCCCCACTCACCCATTGTGCTCTATGCTATTCTCTCCACACCCCCACCTTCCTCTAGCTTATCTCTCCAAGCTTCAGTCTCACTGCCTTTATTCCTGATGAAGGGCTTTTGCCCGAAACGTCGATTTCGAAGCTACTTGGATGCTGCCTGAACTGCTGTGCTCTTCCAGCACCACTAATCCAGAATCTGGTTTCCAGCATCTGCAGTCATTGTTTTTACCAGTTTAAAAACTGTTTTCCTGCTTGTGTTTTTGACATAGCACCCAGAATTTGCATTCAGGCTGATTCAGCTGCATAATCTGAGACCAAGTGCTTTCTCTGTAATGCCTTTGTTGTCCATTAGTGTCAGGGTTCCCATCTTGCTTTTCCATTCTGCCTGAGATCCTGTAAGGTTGTTTACTGTTGAATATTTATGTTCCACCTTTTGTTCACCCTGTAATCACGTCTGTCTGGTGACTAAGTCTCATTTATCTCTGTGTCACAAGGCTATTACCTTAATGAAGATACTTTGTCCATTCCAAATCAAAACAACATTATAATTTCCTCTTCCCCACAATGTCCTGTCACAAAACAATTCATTGATGTACAGTTTTAGTTAAACTCTGTCCCTTCCTGTTCCTTTCTGCTTGTCTTCAGCCACATTCCCATGCTGTTCTGAGGCTTCACCTTTTCTCTCTGGATTTGGAAAGCTCCTTTCACCTGAAGCCTGTCCCTGCATCCTCTCTGTCAGTTTAAAGTCCTGTCCATAAACCTACTGACATGATTGGCCAGGACACTGCTCCCAGCAGTGTTGATTTTAATTCACTCATGGGATGTTGCTGTCTCTGGCTGGCCAGCATCGCATGCCCACCCTGACCAGCCTTAGAGCTGAGTGACTTGCCAGATCATTACAGTGGGCATTTCAGCGTCGATCCCATTGCGCTGGGTCTGGATTCATATGTAGGCCAGACTGGCAGCCTATAACAGATTTGCTTACTGAAAGGGTATTATTAAGCAGTTAGATGTGTATCCCTGACTCTGGCATTAAATTAGGAAAGGATATCTGGTCGGCGTTAAATTCTGGATGAACAGTCTAGTGAGAGTAACACGAGGTCATTGCCTGGTCTACTGATAGCTCCCTCATCCCTGAGTACTGATCCCAGTGCACCTTCTTCCTGACCGTGGTTTGATCCTGATACCTTCCTGCACTCTGGTGATATCACACAGTCTCTCTCCATGTGGTATCTGTCACTGTGAGGGTCTAATTGATGCCAGTGACTGCACCTTTTGCAGCTACTCCAGATCCTAAGCCAACAGAATTCTCCACTCCAGGGAGATGAGGCAACACAGACCAGGGATGGAGACAGGGATTTTCCAGATCTCTGTGGGACTTAGTGCCATTTTCCATGTGTAACCCTCACTGCATCAGTCTAATTTCCCATTCTGTCTGTTTCTCTATCTCCTGTAGATACTCAGGATGCTTTTGACTCAACAGAATTCCCAATTCCTGTCTCGTCCATCACCACACTGAAGATGGTTGGTCAGCCAGAGAGATGGAGAGTGAGAGCTGGAGCCTTCAGTAAATCCTGCAGCGAGGCAAGATAACTCACAGTGAACAGAGCAGAGTGGATTTAAGAGATCGAACTTTGGTCCAGAAGACATGACACAGATACAGTGTTGAAGGGTAAACACAGAGCATGATGGTCCCAGGCTCAAACCCCACCGTCTTGTTAATTTACATCTCTGCTGCAATACAGTAAGTTGACAGTTATCAATTCAGGCCTGTGCTGTCTTAGTGAGGATCAGTTCAACAGAGGGGAAAGCAGGCCTCCCTCAAGGAGATGGTATTGAAACCTGGGATCTTTCTGTTCTATCTTCCCTCCTCACGCTGTCTCTTGTCATGTGATAGAGTCATACAGCAAGGAAACATGCCTTTCGGTCTAACTTGTTTGTGCCAATATCGTGAATGCTTGTAATTCCCAGAAGTTTTCCTATTTCTGTAACCTCCACCACTCCCATATTCCCGCTGTATATTTGAAACCTACTCCGATGCTGACGACTCTCCCTGTATGTAAATTGCTCCAATGTCGATAACATGCCCAATCTCAGTAATCTCATCCTGCACTCAGTACAATAATTCCCATTTCTATAGTTTTGCACAATACTTACAGTAACCCCGTCTCTGTAAAATCCTCCAGCCTGAAGCAAAATACCCACCTGTGTACTTTCCTCAAGCCCCAAGAAAACATGATATCACTGTAACCTTCTGCAGGTCCGATCACACTCCTGCCTCCTGGCCTATAGCACCACACGACCACAGTAACCTTCTCCCAACCCTACCGACCTCCTTACCGATATGAACACCTCCAGACCTTTTTCAAGCCACAACAGCACTCCACATCTCTGTTTGCTCGTCCACTCCCTATAGTCCTCTCAGCACCTCAAACACTCTCTCTTTGTGTAATTCTGCAATTTGGGGCAGCACGGTGGCTCAGTGATGAGCGATGGTGCCAGGGACCCAGGTTTGATTCTAGCGTTCGGTGACTGTCTGCCTGTGTAGAGTTTGCACCTTCTCCCTGTGTCTGCGTGAGTTTCCTCCAGGTGTTCCAGTTTCCTCCCACAGTCCAAAGATGTGCAGGTCAGGTGAATCGGCCATGCTAAATTGTCCATCGTGTTAGGTGCATTGTCGGAGAGAAGTGGGTCTGGGTGGATTACTCTTTGGAGAGTTGGTGTGGACATGTTGTGCCAAAGTACCTGTTCCCATGCTGTAGGGAATCTAATCTAAACTCTCCCTCTGCGTTCCATATTACTGCCCCTAAATATATCCATCTATCCATAATCAGCCCCAACCCCTTCAAACCTCCGAGTCTCTGTGAACTCCCACAGCTCCAACATCCCTCCTTAACTGTGTAACCTTTTCCATTCCTGAAACACTCTGAAAATGTGGGCATCCTACAAACCTCCCTATCTGCGTAATCCTCTCAGGACCCTGTAAAACTACCGAACTGTGGAACCAGCTCCAATGCTTGTGACTCTCCCGATCAGTTTGTATAAGACTTACTATCTCAGTAACATTCTCCCGTCACTATCACCCGCCCTGTCAGTGTAAGCTCCTCCGGTCCCCCTACCAATCTAATCATCTCCATAATCTTCTCCAGCTCTTACACCCCTATCTGTGTAAACGTTACACTCCTCTACAACCATCCCTAAATCAGAAACCTCCTCCAGTGTCTGTAATACTCCCTATCTGTGTTTGTGTCTCCAGGATGTATTGCTGTTCCTGTCTCTGTAAACTCTGACAGATTGTACAGCTTGCCAGTCCGTATACTTTCCAGAACCTCAGCATCTGACATCAACAAAAGTCTTCATTAACTACAGCCTTCCATATCTCTGTTCTTTCCTCAATTCTATACAACTCTCCTAATCTCTGTAAGTAGCTCAATTCTATAAAATACCCCATGCCTGCGTAAACTGACCCAATCCGACAGTGAGAAGCCTCACTGACCTTTTGATCGCCTGTAGTCCCTTCAGATCTCCCTGTATCTTCCCTGACTCCATTGAATACAGCCTATCCCATGTTATAACTCCTCTAACTCATATGTTACTCCCCATCTCTGTGATATTCTTCAGTCACTGCAATTCTCATTCTTTATCTCCAGATCTTCCAATCCCCTGATCGATGTAAGGTTTTGATCCTTTGTAGCATGTTTAACACCTGGAGCAGCCTCCAACTCCTCAACGCATCCTGTTGCTGTAACCTCCTCAAATACTACAGCTCACTGTCTTTGTAATATCTTCCAGTATCTGCAACCCTCTCGATTTTTGTAACCCCCACCAGAACAGCATTCCACATCTCTGTGTAACTGATGGGAATGCTGCAGACCTGCCTTCACAGTCCTCAGTAACTCTCTGAACTCCTGCAGCCCTACAACCCTCAGTATCTCTGGCTCCTCCAATCCCTACACTTCTCCCTGGCTGTTTGAACTGATCCAGCCCCTTCAACCCTCCCCTCCACTCTTGTCCATGTCAGTGTAATTCCCAGCACCAACAATCCTCCCAGTCTCTATAAACTCCTGCAGCTCCAACTACCACCCCAATCCGTGTAATCTTCAGTCCCTCCAGTCCTTCCTTTTTCTATAAACACCTGTAGCTCCAAATACCACCCCATCTGTCTACTCTCCAGTGCCTATAACCCTCCCTTTCTCTGAACATTTCTGTAGCTCCAACTACTACTATGTAATCTCTAGTCCCTATATTCCTCCTGATCTCTGTAAATCCTTCAGAACTGATAATCCTGTAACTCCACTTGACATCTTTCAGCCCGACAACCACCTGATCTCTAACCACCAACAGTGATCTCAAACCACCGAACTCTGTAACATCCTCCAGTCTCTACAGCCCAGCTTTTCTCTCTTAGCTTCTCTGGTAACTGTATTCCCCTTCATCTCCGGTTACAGACCCTTGCTCAGTGAAACAATGTCTCAGTATCGAATCTGTAAGAACACAAGAATCTTTGGTGTATCAACAAATTTGACTCATTTTCTAAATTTTAACGACTGCAAGTTCAACCTCTCCACCTCTTTTCATCAATATCCCTCCATTTTGAAGACCAGCCTGGTGAACCTTTCTGCAGTTGATCTGAAACCAAGAGCTGACAGCAATAATCATGAAAGTGCTGGAATGTATCATAAACGATATGCCAGAAATACTAACTGCACACTTAGAAACTTATGGAATAAGCGCAGTCCATAAGACCATCATATATAGGGGTAGAATTAGACCATTCAATCCATCAGGTCTATTCCACTATTCGATTGTGTATGAATTGTTTCTCAACCCCATTCTCTCACTCCCTGTAACCCTTGATCTCTTTATTCATCCAGAACCTGCTTATCTCTGAGTAAGATACACTGAATCACTTAGCATCCACAGCCCCATGAGACAGTGAGTTCCACAGATCCATCACCCTCTGGCTGAATAAATACCTCCACATCTCTATTCTAAAGGGTGGTCCCTTCACTCTGAAGCTGTGCTCTTGGCCTCTGGTCTCTCCTGCTCGTTGAAACATCTTGCCCCCGTCCACTCCATCCAGGCCCCTCAGTTTTCTGTAAGTTTGAATGAGATTCTGCCGCCGCCTCTGAAACTTCAACAAGTGCAGTCCCAGAGACTTCACCTGCTCCTCATATGACACAAATTTCATCCCTGCGATCTTTCTTGGAAACCCATTTCTCGTACCCCTTCACATCCTTTGGTCCGACTCTTAATGAATAACGTGTTGAGTGTAGTCCCAACACTGACCCCGTGGAGCTCCCCCATCACCAGTTCCCATCGTGAAAAAGACCCCTTTCTTCACACTCTCTGTCTTGTGCCAATCAGACAAATCCTCTCTCCATGCTCAGCATGTTGTTCTGAAACGGAAATTTCATTTCACACCCACTGCTGGATTTATTTTTCTGTCTGGCTGTAAACAGCAGAGTTTCCCCATTCCCTTCCCATCTGTAATTCCCTGGAGAAGGTGGTGGGGAGCTGCCTTCCTGACCCACTGCAGTCCTTTGGGTGTAGGGACAGACACAGTGCTGGGAGGATGGAGCATGGCCTGGAGGGCACCTTGGAAATGCTGTTATTCCCGTGCACTTGGAGTTCCTCTCTTTCCAGGGTATAGTGGTTCCGGGTTTGTGAAGTGCTGTTGAAAGGGCCTTCCTGAGTGACCTCAGAGCTACTTGTAGATCTTTTATTCCTTCATTTATTCATGAAGATGAGCTTTGTTGGCTGGGCCAGCATTTATTGGTGATATGGAGTTGTCCCTGAGAAGGTGGTAGTGAGCTGCCTTCCTCAGCCACTGCACCAGCCGTTGGAACTGTTGTTATCCGTGTACCCTCCAGCAGGCGCTACAACACTCCTCATGTCTGTAACTGCAAACAGATAATGCACCTCTCCCTTTTATATCTCACATCCTCCCCGCCATATAAATCTGACAGTTCCTCACAATATCTCACCTCCTCCATTCCCATCTGTTCTAGAGATCACTAAAATTACTTTATTCTTGTTTAAACTTCTGATCATCCAAAATCTCTCCCATTTTAAATTTGTAACCCCTTCAGTTTCTGTTACTCTCCATATAACTGCAATCAATGATAGCACAGGTTCCCTTCCTAAATCTCTAATTACAATGATTGCGTGTGCTAAAGTGGCAATTTTCTTCCTCCCTATCCATCTCAGGACTTCCAACCCCTACAATCCCACTATTTGGAATGCTCACAATTTCTACACCTCCTCAAGTCCTGGGGGTCCTTGAAAATTACCAGTGCCCCAAAGGTTTATATTCCCCCCAGTTACTGCAAGTCTTCTCACTCTGTCACATCCAAGTCTGACACATCCAAGTCTCCATCCAAATCTCCAGGACCAGACAACACTTGCTGGCTCTCAATTTGCATTTGTTGAAGTCTACACATCTCTGTAAGCAGCTCAGAAAAAGTAATTTCGACTCTACAAAGCTCCGTCATGTACAAGCCACCATCTCTCTTTCACCCTTGCCTTCATCAATGTCTGAAACTCTCACTGTATCTTCCAGTAACGTTCTTGAGTTGATGCAGGTTAGCCTAGCTCCCCAGAATACCTTTTCCATCCCATATAGCACGCTCAATCACTGTAACACTCTCTGCTTTGTCTAGTCCTGCCTTTTCTAATGTTTTTCCAGGCACAACGGCGATCCTATAAGAGAGCAAAACGGAATGGAATGTTATAAATTTCAGCTGAGGCTTGAGGCCTACCATTACCTGGGAGTCACAAAGGGAGGGAACCTGAGAGAGAGCAGCACAGAGCGGGAGAATATTAATCAGTAGCGAGGTTCGAGGCCGACGAGGACTTGGAGTTGGAGAAGCAGCAGAGCAGGAGGCTCGAAATCAGCACCGAGTCACAGAGGGAGTGACCATGTGACAGAGCAACGTGGAGCAGGAGCTTGAGGCTCACTCACACCTGGGAGTTACAGAGGCAGCAAAGTGGGAGGATATAAATCAACACTGAGGATCGAAGCCTAATTGTGCCTGGGAGTCACAGAGACGGTGACCCTGTGAGGGAGCAGAGTGGAGTGGGAGCAGGAGGAGGACAAGGCCCTGGGAGTCACAGAGACGGTGACCCTGTGAGGGAGCAAAGTGGAGTGGGAGCTGAAGGATTACACGTCCCTGGGAGTCACAGAGACGGTGACCCTGTGAAGGAGCAGAGTTGAGTGGGAGCTGGAGGATTACACGTCCCTGGGAGTCACAGAGACGGTGACCCTGTGAGGGAGCAGAGTGGAGTGGGAGCTGGAGGATTACACGTCCCTGGGAGTCACAGAGACGGTGACCCTGTGAGGGAACAGAGTGGAGTGGGAGCTGGAGGATTACACGTCCCTGGGAGTCACAGAGATAACTTCTGCTGCTGGGACCTGCCTGCACTGAGTTTGAAAAAAGTGCAAGAGCCATCGCAGAAAAGGCTGTAATTTCATTGGCTGATAAATACACCGCTATTAGCGACTGTCAGTTAATTGCTATAATTTTTTTTCAACTTCTGAAATAAGGGTTGAACACAGAAATAAGAGGGAGAACTGAAATTGTGAGCCAATATAATAAATTAACTTCAGTAAGACCAGTTGAATTAGGAACTTAACCATATTGTTATTTCCAAATGCTAACTTCATTCTAAGTAATTAATTAAGTTACTCCAGACATATTGCATTTTAAGACATGGCAAGACTTGTTTGTCAGATGGAAAATGCGTTCTGTTACATTGGGAAGTCATAGCCCCTGCTCGTGTCCTAGATGGGCACTTGGTCATGGAGTTCAGACAGTGACTAGTGACTCTATGGGACATCTGTGATGCTGAGAGTTAGGTGGATAGCACACACACACAGCAGATTACCCTGCAGACATGAAAGCCTGGAAGAAGGAAGGGGCTGGGGGATGAGGCAACCAGAGAGAAACAATGAGGGAATACAAGAAAATCCTGGTATCTCCCTCCCAATTCAGTTTGCAGTTTGGAAGCTGATTACATTGTAGGCTGCTCAAGGGAGGGCAGTCAGAGCCATGTGTGTGGCACCACAGGCAGCCTGAATGTGCAGGAGGGGAGGGAGAAAGAAGGAGGAGCAATAGTCACAGGGGAGGCAGGAAAGTGAAGAAGGTGTCAGCGTGTCTGTAATTCCCGGATAGTGGGGTTAAGAATGTCACTGTGTCTGCAGCACATTCGTCTGGGGAACAGTGAGCAGTCAAAGGTCATGTTCATGTTGGTAGGAATGACCTGGGTAGGAAGGGCGAAGTGGTCTGCGAGTCAGAAATTAGGGAGCAAGGTGGATGGTTAGCAAGCCGGTCCGCAAATGCAGCAATCGCTGAAATACTCCAAGTGCCGTGTCCAAGTGAGAACAGGACTCGTGGTTTTAGGTAGATGAGAGTGTGACTGTAACGATGATTCAGCAGGAAGGGCTTCAGATTCCTGGGACATTGAGACTGGTTCTGGGGAAGGCAGCAACTGTACAAGCTGGATGGGCTAACGTGACAGAGCTGGGACTGAGTTCGTTGTGCGGTGTTTGGGAGGGATTGAAAATAACTTGGCGTGTGCTAAGGATCCAAAATGGAATAGAAGAGGAGACTACCAGAATTCTCAAACTAATGTGAGATACAATTGGTACTAATTTACAACAACAAGTTTATCAGTGGAAGATGGAGTAAGAAAGAAAGCCTTAATCTGAGGTACTCTGCATGGACGTGAATACTCAGTGTGGGGAGTTCCAGATGCAGATTGGTGTGTGGAAATCTGATGTACTGATCATCGAGAGCTGGCTCAAGGAATGGCAGGACTGGGTGTTAAATAGTGCTGGGGAAAAGGGATTCTGAAATTATAGAAGTGAAGGGAAAAGATGAAGGTAGAAGTATTTGTTTTGATTAGTGTTAGTTAAGAGGTCCAAGAGAAAGACTAGATTACATTGCGTTACAGTGTGGAAACAGGCCCTTCGGCCCAACAAGTCCACACCGCCCCGCCAAAGCGCAACCCACACATACCCCTACATTTACCCCTTACCTAACACTACGGGCAATTTAGCATGGCCAATTCACCTAACCTGCACATATTTGGACTCTGGGAGGAAACCGGAGCACCCAGAGGAAACCCACGCAAACACAGAGAGAATGTGCAAACTCCACACAGTCAGTCACCTGAGGCGGGAATTGAACCCAGGTCTCTGGCGCTGTGAGGCAGCAGTGCTAACCACTGTGCCACCGTGCCGCCCACAAAAAGAGGATCCGTCCGAGGACAGAATGAATTTGGCTGGAGCTACACAACAAAAAGTGTACACTTACACTGTGAGGTACAGTCTGTCTGCCAGCAACCAAAGAAATGATGGAGAGAATAAATATGCAGCGTCATTTGAGAGCGATGACAATACTACAGATTAGTTATACTGAAAAACGTAATGTTTCCAGATATAGACAGAGATACTGGTGGTGCATGATCACGAGGGGCAAGTGTTCCTGGATTACATGGAGGAGAGCTCACTGCAGGAGTATGTATCCAGCCGAAGAGAGCATGTACTATTGGATCTGGTCCTTGGGAAAGAGGTGGGGCAAGTGGATCCAGTGTCGGTAGAGGATGGTTTTGGGGCACAGCGATCATTTTATTGTAAAGTTCAGGATGTTGTAGAGAATGATATGCAATAATTGTGACTGAGAAACATTAGTTGATTGAGAGCAGGCTTCAATGGGGCAAGAATGAAGCTGGGAAATTTTGAACAAGGCCAGTGAAATGGTAGCGTTAAATAGTGTGAACCAGGTCAGATTGAGCTGGGATTATGGAGATATGGCTGCAGTGTGACCAAGACAGACCTGGATAATCAAAAACCTTTCCCCATTTCTACAGGAAGGATAAACAGGACAACACAGTGAAGTAGCATTGTGTATAAAGGATGGGGTCAGTATTATTGTGATGCTAATCAATTCACACACTGCTCCTCCCTGCCCTAACCCCTCATCCCTGCGTATTAATCCTATCAGATATTGGTAACCTTTGCAAACTTCAGAAAATAGCACAGTATAGAGGAGATCACTCTGTCCACTGTCTGCATTGGACAAGATGTAATGTTGTTTTTTAAAGCCCTAGTTCTTTCTCCCCAGACAGTGTAGGACTTCAGGTGCAGATCCGGGCACCTTTTTAAAATGGTTTGAGAGTTTCTGCCTCTATGCTACTTACATGTGTGACTCCCAGATCCCGACCATAAACTGCGTTAAATAACAACTTTCCTCATCAATTCTCTAATATTTCAACCAATTACATTAAATAATTTCCACTGGTAACTGAGCTCTCCAACAGGAGCAAGGTATTCTCTCCTTTCTCCCCAGGCACCTGACAATATGTGCACCCCAATCTAATCTCCTATCAGCACCCTCCGTTCCAATCTTTACTCATAACTGCACTTCCACTGTCACAGGGTGAAGCATCTCCTCTGTACCCTCTCCAGTCCAATCCCATCCTTCCATGTGATGGGGTGACCAGAACTGCACACAGTCCCCAAGCTCTGACTGAACTCATTCTTCATACAGTTCCTACATAAGCTTCCTGCTGCGAAATTCTGCCCTTTGGCTTACAGAGGAAATGATGCCATTTGCTCCATTAACGAGATTTTTGGTGTTTCCAGCTACCTTCATTTATCTGCCCACACTGACCACGTTCTCATTTATTGCACATTCTCCTCTATTGCTGATGTCCCTAAATGCCTTGCCTTACACTTCTCTGGGTTGTTTGCTTCATTCACCTGGACCCCATAATTTCTGTTTTTAAACAGTCTGCCATGGGATCTCTCTTCAAATCCAAATAATTCACATGCAGTTACAGGTTAGTGCCTCAGACCGAGACAGTCAAATTAATTACACACGATCTTCCTTGAACAAATCCAGACCGACTGTCCTGGAGTCCCTGGGACTTCCTCAGTGTCCGTTTATTCACTCTCAGAGTTCCAGCCTCGACCTATTCACTCAGTCCCTTGCTCCACAGTAAACAAAGTTGCAGTATTAGCCATTTTCCTGTCCTCCGGCATCATTGCTGCAGGATTGGATAATGTCGGTAAATATAAGGCAGGGGATTTTCCCGACTCCTTTTAACAGTCTGGAACATTGTGTTACCCCTTTTTTGAGGATTTTAATCTACTGTATAATTCTCCACTCCAAGTTTGTTGCACCCAATATTTCATCCCTGTTTTGATTCAGACAGACAGAGGTCTAAACCATCTTATGATATGGTCAAGTATCATTTTAATCTGGTTTCATGGAGGGTTACTCTCCACCAGGTGAAGTGCATTTTCTCATGATACCATCCCCAATCTGCCTCATTAACTACCCTCCCTGCCCGCGTGGTCTTCCTCTCATCTGATACTAACACAATGATTTTTCCCCTTCGTCATAACAGCTGCCCTCTGACTGGATATCCCAGAATGCACCGGCCTCCCTGTTTCCAGGAGCCATCTTTAAAAAGTCATTTTACTCTTGAATTGTGAACCCGAAACTGGCCTGGACATGGCAGAGGGGGTAAAACTGGGGCTCCCCATTGTGGACAAGCCCCTGGTCCTGGGGTATGACATGGTGCATGAGAGGGACATTATTTTCCTCCAGGGCTGGCAGGGGAAGCTATGACACCAGACCCTTCCAGCTTGGTCCGAGGCTGACCCCTGGGTCAGTGTGATTCCAGCCTTCTGGGTGAATGCCCAGCAGTGTAGGAAGGAGGTCAGTGACCTTTTCCCCTCTACCAGGGTAAGTGGCATCATCTCCACTTCTCCCACCCTCAGTGAATGCAGCACCTTCTCTCAGTCTCTCTCTAATCTCTTCTCTGCCCCTCTGCCCAACTCTGCCTGGTGTCTGTGCTGCCCACTCCCTCAGAACCCCTCGACAACTTTCCCCCAACTGTCCCAGCACTAACAGCTGTACCAACCACTTCCATTTCACTAATCCTCCTTGGTAATTCTCACATTCCGGAAGGAACTATCCCACACTAGGGCACAAAGAGCTAAGAGGGATATGGGGCAGCCTAACATTCATCTCCTCACCCCCTCACAGGGGAAGGATCCTGACCCCACCAACCATGAGATGCTGATTGACCGTGTCCAAGCTCCCGAACTGGGATCTGAGACTCCCCCTGACTCCCTGTGCTGGGCACAGTGACTGACTGTGGACAGTGATATCAAGCTTCCTGGTTTGTGTCTCTACTAAACACCAAGACAATACAGCAGACAGGTGAGCCTGGTAGCTCTGGCTGAGGGGAAGCGCTGCTAAAGGCAGGGTAAGGCAAGGCAATAATTTTGTGAGCACTGAACTCAGTTCAAAGTGAGTGTGTACAAACACGGAGTGAGCAGCCTAGAGGAACAGTCCATGAGCTGGGTGTGGGTCACTGTGCCCAGTGTCCTTGCAGCAGCATTGCAATGTGAGTTGTCAGCGCGCCCTGAGCTGCAGCATTGAATTACAGAAGCGTGGTGTCAGTGGGTCAGAGATGTGCTGGGATGGCATGGTGAGGCTGGCATGTGACAGATGCCAGCATTGGTGGGTGTGGAGTACATGCAGCTTCTGTCAGTGCAGTTTCCCCCGAGACGTTGGTATCCAAGATAGAATGACGCAGGAGCGAGGGTCAAGATGGCGTCACCAGGTACCAGCTCAGACATTCATGTCAAATTCTCAATATTGAGTTTCCCCACAGTGGGGAAGGATATGAAGCTACAAGTTGATGAGGGGAGGGATCCACAATAATATGGCTGTTGGTAATCAGTAATCATTCAGTGAGCATCTCGCCACCCCCGGGCTCAAATCTTGACAAAAGGAACGGTCCAACACAGGAACAGGGCCTTCAGCCCAGCAGGCCCGCACTGACACAGGATGACCTTCTAAAGTTAAAACAAAAGTTTTTTGCTCCGCTAGCTTCTATGTCATTCTATTCCCTACTTACTCATACTTGTGCCAAGATCCCTCTTAAACCTTGCTATATTGGCTTCTTCCCCTCTATCCGTGCATTTCAGGCACTTTCACATTCTGTCTGGAACAGCAGAAAAAAACCCTTACCTATCATATCTACAGAACTTTCTCCCTTTTACCTTAAACCTACGGTCCTGAGTAATTGATATTTCTACTCTGGGGAAAAAAAAACTGTCCTTCTATCTATACCTCTGATAATTTTGTAAATATCTATCAGGTAGCCCCATATCCAATGATGCCCAGGTGCACACGAACCATGTGTGTTCAATTTCTCCTTCTGGCTAATACCCTCCAAACCAGACAACATCCTGGTAAAACGTTTCCATACCCTCTCCAACACTTCAACATCGTTCTGCTGGTGTTGGCAACCAGGACTGTACACGATATTCTAAATGTACCTCGAACTAAGTTTCTCTCCAACTGCAATATGACCTGTTAATTTTCATACTGCATGCTCTGATGCCTGTCTGCAAGTTTGCCGTCAGTCTTCTTGATCACCCTATTCACTCGTGTTACCACTTTCAGGGAACTGTGGAGCTGTACACCAAGGTCCCTTCGGATGTTGATGCGGCCAGTAGAATTCCCATCCACTTTATACTTCTCTGCTGCATTAGACCTTCTAAAACACATCACATCGCAACTGCCCAGATAAAGTTACATCTGTATTTTCTCTGTCCATAACTGCAGCTGACAGTGGGAGGTATGCCGGGCCGTGATGGTTACTGTACAGTGGGAGGAATGTCGGGGTGTGATGGTTACTGTACAGTGGGAGGTATGTCGGGGTGTGATGGTTACTGTACAGTGGGAGGTATGTCGGGGTGTGATGGTTACTGTACAGTGGGGGGTATGTCGGGGTGTGATGGTTACTGTACAGTGGGAGGTATGTCGGGGTGTGATGTTACTGTACAGTGGGAGGTATGTCGGGGTGTGATGGTTACTGTACAGTGGGAGGTATGTCGGGGTGTGATGGTTTCTGTATAGTGGGAGGTATGTCGGGGTGTAATGGTTACTGTACAGTGGGAGGTAAGTCGGGGTGTGATGGTTACTGTACAGTGGGAGGTATGTCGGGGTGTGATGGTTACTGTACAGTGGGAGGTATGTCGGGGTGTGATGGTTACTGTACAGTGGGAGGTATGTCGGGGTGTGATGGTTACTGTACAGTGGGAGGTATGTCGGGGTGTGATGGTTTCTGTACAGTGGGAGGTATGTCGGGGTGTGATGGTTACTGTACAGTGGGAGGTATGTCGGGGTGTGATGGTTACTGTACAGTGGGAGGTATGTCGGGCCGTGATGGTTACTGTACAGTGGGAGGTATGTCGGGCCGTGATGGTTACTGTACAGTGGGAGGTATGTCGGGGTGTAATGGTTACTGTACAGTGGGAGGTATGTCGGGGTGTGATGGTTACTGTTCAGTGGGAGGTATGTCGGGGTGTGATGGTTACTGTACAGTGGGAGGTATGTCGGGCCGTGATGGTTACTGTACAGTGGGAGGTATGTCGGGGTGTGATGGTTACTGTACAGTGGGAGGTATGTCGGGCCGTGATGGTTACTGTACAGTGGGAGGTATGTCGGGCCGTGATGGTTACTGTTCTGTTGGAGGTATGTCGGGCTGTGAAGTCCCATACTGTATGCGCTGTACGGGGTATGATTCTGCTGCTGCCGATGGCCCTCTGCACCTCATGGCTGCGTCATCATTAATTATTCAATCTGTATAAAGTCTGTCCCAGTCAGTACTCAAGGGGCTACATATCATAGTGAGGAGGGTCTGCAAAATGTGAAGATACCCCTTGCTCCCCATTGTGCAGTGACCATTCTTACTGATATATGAAATGGAGAGGTGTATCTGTAGCAGTCAGATCGGTGATGATGTGATCAGTTATATGTTTCCCTTTTATTGATTCCACCATAACCTGCTCCAGACCAGTCTAGCAGCCACAGGATCCAGCACTATCATTAGATTTGATCCCTTACAGGATGGGAATAGGCCCTTCGGCACAACCAGTCCACACCAACCCTCCAAAGAGCAACGCACACTTCTCTGACTAATGCACTGAACACTATGGGCATTTTACTATGGCCAATTCACCTGAGCTGCACATCTTTGGACTGTGGGATGAAACCCACGCAGACACAGGGAGAATGTGCAAACTCCACACAGGCATTTGCCCGAGTCTGGAATCAAACCTGGGACCCTGATGCTGTGACGCAGCAGTGCTGACCACTGAGCCGCCACGCCACCCTATATTGACTATATACCAATGAGCTGTCCCTCTTTGCCTGGCTGTGTCCTGTCAGTGGGACTGAACCTACCAGAGAGTGTGATGATTTTGCCTCGGACATTGTCCTTTTCACAGAAACCTGCTTTAGAGGCAATATCTGACTGTTGCCTGATTAGTCCATGGGAAAGAAATACCTGGTCACTTTCACATTTTCTGTAATGAAGAGTTAATATCACTTTATTTCTTACATATTTTTAAATAAACCAAACATCATTGTTTTTCAGTTGAAAACAATTGAAGTGAACAATAATTGAATTACCAGAGCGCACACCTAACTGTATTCTGTACACAATTGTGTTCAGTACACAATTGTGTACTGAACACAATTCAGTAACTATAGTAAACAGCCGCTTCATGTTCAGATCAGTGAACACGCCATCTTGCAGGCAGCAAAGCTGTTGGAAATGACTTTGATGAAAAGCCTGACTTCAGACACAGTGTTATTGGGCCTCACCAGGACCTCCAAAACACTGGCCATCTCCAAAATCTGTCAAAGAGCTTCCAAACTGGAGCTGGGCAGTTGCTCACACAATCCCTCACAATAGACTGGTTAGAGATACACCTGAACAACAGGGAGATATGTGTGGGGCAGACTGGTCAATGGATTAGCACATGGCGCTGGTCCAGATGCAGTTCAATATTTACAACAATGACCTATAAGCAGCCATGTCTTGCAAGTATATCTTTTCTTGTGTGCCACCTAAACATTTTAATTCTGCACCTTGGACCTGATCATGAATGAAGGTGTGATAAAGGTGATGGACTCCCGCAGCACATGGCATCTTACATTGAATCCCTCATAAACCATATCCAGTGTATGTTAGCCCCACAATGTCAGTGTCCAAACAGAATTGTGCAGTCCCATTGATGGCCGGCATCAGCCCAGCCCAACAACTTTGTGTGTGAATTGAGCTGGAAATCTCTGTGTAAATGTTTGCAGCATTGTTCTAACCATTAACAGCGAAGTCTCTTTACTGAAAGTCTGACATGCTTTCGTAATACCAACTTATAGTTTGTCCAACCAGCACAAAATCCACCCATTTATTCAGTACACTGTTATAACAACAATATGATGAAAATTCACAGTAAGCAGCATTGAAATGATGAGTCTCATTGCCACACCCAAGACCAAATTGTTATTAAGTACAAGGACTTTGAAAATACACAATTATTTTCCCTTGTATTAATATTGTTAACTAATAGTCGATTCTCCTGCTCTTCAGATGCTGCCTGAACGTCTGAATTTTTTTTTCAGAATCACACTTTTTGAATCTGATCTCCAGCATCTGTAGTCTTCACTTTCTCCCTGCTAATATTCACTCATAATCATTTTCCTGGCAACAATCTCACTGTGTGTTTAAACACGTCCCAGTCAGATATGAGTACGTTTTCAGTTGCTTCTGTCTATCTCAGAGCTCAGTAATGTGGGATGAGAATGCCAGTGTCTGTGTGATGCTCGGTATGTAGGCCATGCCTCTGAGAGACTGACAGATTGTTTGTTTCAAACAGCATATCCCTTCAGCTGTTCACAACATGCAAGGTACTGCCTGGACCAACCAGCCTGAGCTCACAAAACCCAAAACACAGTGTCCAGCATTGAATAGGTCAAGACAATTTTTTTATGTTAATTTATTCATGAAATGTGATTGGGACGGCATTTATTGATAGATAGGGAACTTAAAACAGTGACACTGAAGGAACGGCAATATACTTCCCAATCAGGATGGTAGATGACTTGGAACAGAATGCGAACATGGTGGGTGTCCTGTGTATCTGCTTCCCTCGTCCTTCTCGATGGTCGGGTGTTCAGAGGTACGTTGTTAGCAGCCTTGGTAAATTTCTGCAGAGCACCCTGTGGATGGCAGGTATTGCTGCTACTGAGCGTCAGTGGATGAGGAGTGAAGCTGCACTCACCCAGGCAAATGGAAGTATTTAATCACACACACATTCAACATGTGTCTTAGCAATCGGGGACAGACTTTCGGAAATTTTGGGGTGAGATATTCCTGCAGAATTTTGAGCCCCTGACATATTCTTGTAGCTAAAGAATTTATATGCGTCAGGAAGTGGCGCTGGAATAGTAAAACAGGTCAGGCAGCATCTGAGGTACAGGAGAGTCAATGTGTTAGCATAAGCCCTTCACAGGAATGGGTAATGAAATCATATGGTCAGTCCAGTTCAGGTTAACGATAATCCCCGCGATATTGTTTGGTGTGTGTTCAGTGATGGTGGTGGAATTGAACGTTAGAGGATGTGGTTCAATTTTCCATTCATATCAGTAATAGTTGTCTGGCACATGTGTAATGGAAATGGGATTGTCACTGTTAAGCACACACCTGCATATCTCCAGGTTCTGGTACATTTGGACATGGACTGCTGCAGTATCTGAGTAAATCACGATTGATGTTGAACACTGTCCAATCATTGGCAAACATCCCCATTTGTGATTTTACAGTCATTTATGAAGCAGTTGGAAATTATTGGGTGTAGGGCAGAGAGCGCTCTTACAGCTCACTGATGCTGTCCCTGTCTCTGAGCTAAGAAGCTTGCTTCTAGTTCCACCTGCTCCAGAGGTGTCTAACAACATATCTGAATGGAATAATATTACAATATCTACCACAAGGAGCTGAGTGAGGACTTGGTTAGCTTAATTAGTTGGACGGCTAGTTTGTAACGCAGATTAATGCCAACAGTGTGGGTTCAATTCTGAGGTGACTGAAAAGGGCTGTCCTATTCAACCTCTCCCTTGCTTGAGGCATGATGACTGTCCAGGTAAACTACTGCCAATTATCTCTGTCTACTGAGAGAGCAGCCCTATCATCCCGAAGGAGTATGGTACCTTATTTTCCATTTCTGATCTACAGACTTACTCAAACACCAACACAGGGGAACTGCTGCGGAGATATCCTGGAGCTGAGATGGCTGCTCTCCTCCAACTCCAATCCCCAACCACCTTCCTTTGTACCAGGTATAACTTCAGCCAGTGCAAATGATTTCCATTTGCTCCAGTTTTGCAGTTAATTCTGGATACGACACTTGGTGAAATGCAGTTATGATGATGTTAAGTGCAGTCACTGTTGCCTCACCTCTAGAATTCAGCTGCGTGGTCTCTTGTACACCGTTAAACCAAGGCTTCAATGAGCCCAAGGGATGAGAGCCCAAACTGAGCTTCAGTGAGCAGGTTGGTGCTGAGGAAGTGCTGTTTGATCCCACTGTGGGTGACATCTTCCATCCCTTTATTAATGATAGAGATGAGAGCAATGGGGCAGTCATTGATTGTCTGATGGTTTGTCTGTGTGTGTACAGGACGCACCCGGATAATTTCCCACATTGACAGGTTGATGCCAGTGCTGTATCCCAATAGGAACAGCTTGAATGGAATATTATCAGGGCCCCCAGCCTTTGCATTCTCCATCCCTCCAGCCATTTGGAATTACCACACACAGTGAATCGAATTAGCTGAAGACTGCCATCTGGAGGAGACTAAAATAGATCGTCCTATCGATACTTCTGTCTGAACATTGTTGTGGTCGTTTCAGCCTGAGCTTTTCTATTGTTGTGTTGGGTTCTTCCGTCACTGAGGAAGGCGATATGTGGGGATCCTTCTCCTCCAGTGAGTTGTTTGATTGACACCACCATTCAACCTGACTGCCTGTGAGAGGATTGCAGAGATTAGGTCTGATTTGTTGGTTAGATCTGTCTGTCACTAGCTGTTTATGCTATTTGGTGAGTAAGTGGTCCTGTTTGGTAACTCACCTCATTGTGAGGTGTACCTGGCGCTGCTCTTGGCCAGCCCTCCTGTATTCTCAGGGTGTATCCTCTGGCCTGATGGTCAGTGTAAAGTAGACCATATGCCAGGCAGTGACAGTGAAAATTGTGCTGGAGTACTATTCTGCTGCTGTAGGTAATGACACAAATCACCTCACACAGGCCAGTGCTGAGTTCTGGATCTCTTCGAAATCTGTCCCGTTTAGTATGGTGATAGTATCTCTCACATGTGTGCTCACGTGTGTACACACACACATACCATACACCGCCCCACCCTCCCCCCCCCCCCCCCCCCCACACACACACACACACACACACACAATTCACAATGTCTCCAGAAATGCTGTGTGCCGTAGTCATTGTTCCCAATATGGGCATCGATCAATGTCTCTGCAGCCGTGGTGAAAATTAGTTCAAGAATGTTTCTCCCTGTCAGTCGTTCCCTCCCCACCCGATGCAGACCCAGTCCCGAAGATATGTTCTTTTGGATACGACCATCTCGATCAGGAATGCTGCTGCTGAGCACCTCTTGGTGGTGATTTGAAATAGCCCACCCAGTATACATTCTTCAGTTCATTCACTCTGTCTGTTTCCTCCAAGTTTTCAATGTAGAGGGACACTGATCCATCAGCTGAGGGAAGGTAGTCAACAGGAGGTTTCTGTCTCTGTGTTTGATCTGACACATGAGGCTGTGTTTTGTCATATTGTTGCTTGAGGAGTCTGTAGGACGCCTCTCCCACATTTAGCCCTAGCCCCCAGACGTTAGGAAGGAGGGATTTCCAGTGTCTGCAGGGCTTTTACTTTTCTGTCACTATCAATTGAAGGGCCTCTTCTGTGCTGTATGACACTCAGTCTATAACTCTTGTGATTGGACAGTCCAAGGTCTCACTCCTTCAGTTCCTCCCAGTACCTTATCTATTCCACAGATGTCTACAATATTTTCTCTATTAAGACATTGCACAATTCCATTTTTAAACTATCTATGCATATCTCTGTATCTTTCCCTGTCATCTCCTCCAGCCGCTACATCCATCTGTATCTCAGTAACCCTCCATATCACTACAACATTTATATCATACTATAGCCCCACCTATCACTGTAAACTCTGCCAGCCCCTACACCCCTCCTTATCTCTCTAAACTCCAGCTGCTTCACCTTTCCCCATATCCTGTGAAGGAGTTCAAAATATCTCACTAACCTGTTCTAGCATCCACAGGCCACATTATTTCTGTAATACCTCCAGTCTTGCTTTCCTATCTCTGTAACATCTCGCACCTTGTTTCTTATCTCTGTAACATGTCCAGCCTTTCTTTCCTACCTCTGTTGCATCTCTAGCCTTGCTTTCCTCTCTCTATAACATCTACAGCCTTGCTTTCCTATCTCTGTAACATATAGAACCTTGTTTTCCTCTCTCTGAAACATCTCCAGCCTTTCATTCCTATCTCTGTAACATCTCCAGCCTTGCTTTCCTATCCCTGTAACATCTCCTTCCTTGCTTTCCTATCTCTGTATCATCTTCAGACTTGCTTTCCTTCACACCTCAGTGAATTGGTTTTTACACACCTCGGTGAATTGGTTGTATATTTGCTTCTGCATGTTCATCTTTCTGGGGCTCTTTAAAATATCCCCAGCATTGTGTCTGTCATCTTTTGGACCCTAACCTCGACCCATAAAGCCTCATTTCAACACACGTCCAAGGTATTGTCCCTCCTTACTGCAATAACTGTTCCTTAATTGATAATGCAACACCACCTCCTCTTTAATACCCTCTCCTGTCGTGCCTATAGTTCCAATACAACAAAATATTGAGTTGTTAGCCCTGACCCCTCTCAAACAGGTCTCTGTGATGGCAAAAAAAGTTCCATGTCAACTCATGTCATTACCACAACAGTTTGTCTGATAATACTCCCAGCATTAATGTAAGCTGGAATATAACACCTGGAATACTCTGTGTATCGGAGTTCCTCAATCCTTTACTATTTGTTATCAGGCTGCCCAAACCATGAACCAAAATTGTAACTCTGGGACTGAATCAATATTGTAATTTCTTTTTTTTTAAATGTATTCATCAAATGCAACTTTCCAGATCTGAGCAGTCAGCTCCACATACATTGATTTTTGATGGTTAATTCCCTGCTCAGTGTGCAGAGGGGACAGCCCTCAGTAATGGAGAAAGTGAGGACTGCAGTTCTTGGAGATCGGAGTCGAAAAGTATGATGCTGGAAAAGCACAGCAGGTCAGGTAGCATCCAAGGAGCAAGAGAGCCGACGGTTCGAGCATGCGCTGTTCATCAGGAAGGGATTGGTGCATTCCTTTTTCTTTGATTCCGTGATTCGCAGGACGTTGGAGAACTATACTTGCTCAGGAAGGCAGCACGGTATATAGCACTGAAATGGAAAGCAGTCAATCAGTTGGTTGTACAGGGTGTAGACAAGTTGAGGGTAATACAGACTGATTGAAGCACAAACATAAGGATAGATAAATCCCTTGTGCCAGATGGGGTATATATGAGGTTACTCCAGCAAGTGATGGAAGATGTGCCTTTGGTGGTGATCGTTGTGTCTTCACTGTCCACTAGAGTGGGGCCAGATGATTGGAGTGTGGGAAATGTCATTCCCTTGTTCAAGGAAGGGAATAGGGTTAATCCTGAGAATGATCAAACAGTCAGTCTTACATCAGTGGTAGGCAAAGTATTGGAGACGATTCTGAGAGACAGGATTTACAATTATTTAGAAAATAATAATTTGATTAGAGATAGGAGGTTCACAAACCTTATTGAATTATTTGAAGATGTGAAAAATTCATGTTGATGAAGGTAGACCGAAGGAGATGTGGTGAACACGAATTTTAGCAAGGCGTTTGATAAGGTTCCCCATTGTAGGCTCATTCAGAAGGTAAGGAGGCATGGGACGCAGGGAAATGTGGCTCTCTGGATACGGGCGTGGCTGGCCCATAGAAGACAGAGGGATGGTTGCAGATGGAATGTATTCAGCCTGGAGCTCAGAGACCAGTGCTGTTCCACAAGGATCGGTTCTAGGACCTGTGCTGTTTGTGATTTTTATAAATGACTTTGATAAGGAAGTGGAATGGTGGGTTAGTAAGTTTACCGAAGATATGCAGGTTGATAGAGTTGTGGATAGTGTGGAGGGCTGTTGGAGGTTGCAACAGGACATTGACAGGATGCAGCGCTGGGCTAATAATTGGCAGGTAAAGTTCAACCTTAAAAAGTGTGAAGTGATTTATTTTGGAAAGTTGCATTTGAATACAGAATACAGAGATAAATGCAGAATTCTTGGCAATGGGGAGGAACAGAGGGATCTTGGGGTCCATGTCCATAGGTCCCACAAAATTGTCACCCAAGTTGATAAAGTTGTTAAGAAGGTGTATGGTTTGTTGGCTTTCATTAGCAGGGGGATTGAGTTTAAGAGCAGTGAGGTTAATGCTTAGCTCTATAAAGCTATAGTTCAAACACATTTGGAATATTGTGTTCAGTTCTGTTTGCCTCATCATAGGAAGGATATGGAAGCCTTAGAGAGTATGCAGAGGAAATTTGCCAGGATGCTGCCTGGACTGGAGGACATGTCTTAGAAGAAAGTTTGAGGGAGCTAGGGATTTTCTCCCTGGAGCAAAGAAGAATGACAGCTGACTTGATTGAGGTGTACAAGAATTGAGAGTCAATGATTGGACATGGGAGTCTAATCCAATGGCAGAAATGGCTATCTACCAGGGGTTTTATTTTAAGGTGATTGGAGGAAGGTTTAGGGGAGATGTCAGAGATAGCTGCTTTGCACAGAGAGTGGTGGGGAGGAATGCACGGCCAATGAGAGAAATAGAGTCAGATACATTAAGGATAATTAAGAAGACTCTTGGATAGGCACATAGAAGCTAGTGAATTGAAGGTTATCTGGGTTAGTCTGATCTTAGAGTAGGATAAAATGTTGGCAAGGCATTGAGGGCTGAAGGGCTCTTATTGTGCTGTACTGCTCTATGTTCCAAATTTCTCTCAGCTGGTGGATTCTCATTCATTGGTGAATGTGTGAGGGAGTGAGGTGTGTGAGGTCAGGAAGCTGGAAGGGGCGTAAGGCCAAGACTTCCAGTTATGGTGTGCATGGTTACAGTCAGCTGAGTGCCAGCACAATATGTGTGGTTACCTCGACCAGACAAAATCCACCAAGTTTAGTTATTAAACTGATTTTTGTCTTGTCATTAGCTCCTGGTTTCTTCAGATACATTCTGTTGGGTGACCCATGTATTAATATCTGACCATCCACAGGCAGGTACAATTTTATTTTGATACTGGTGAATGTGAAGGTGCCTTTATTGGATATAATTTCAGAGGATTCACAGTGAGACACAAGATGCTGCAGAAAACTGTCAATTGTGAACATGTTCACACAGCTCTGGACCAGGGAGCCGATGTAGGAAGTATGGGGAAAATGCCAGCTGTCAGCACCATAACCAATACCATGTGATTCGGACACTCCATGTCCATACAATGCTCTCTGGGTCATGCCCTGACTGAAGATGAATTTGTAAGACCTGGTTCCTGATCAAATATTGGTATCTAATTTAGACAGTATTTTTAACTACACTAAGAACATTGATAGGTAAAAAACAAGGACTGCAGATGCTGGAAACCAGAGTCTAGATTAGAGCGGTGCTCGAAGAGCACAGCAGGTCAGGCAGCATCGAGGTGCAGGAAAGTCGACGTTTCAGGCAAAAGCCCTTCATCAGGAATGATGACTAATAGCGTGTTGGCTAGTTTCCTCCTGCCCAAGGTGGAATCCAAATGATTCACTTTGAAGGAATGTTTGAATGATTGTCCTGACCCAGGTTGGAAACTTTCTGGTAAGATTCTGGAGCAGGCCAGTATCTCACTCAGTGTCACAGGCAGCTGTGGGGTACAGTAGCACGGTGCCTGAATTCAGGCCTTTTGGAATCCATTTTGAATGTCGGCCATGATTGCAACGTGGTGGGTTTACTGACCTGAACAATGATCAGGAGTTAGCCATGTTTGTGAATTCGGCAATGATGAGGTATGAACGACAATTATTCAACTGAACAATAATTGCATCATCTCTGAAAACAATTAGGTTGGTTCTATATTGATGGAACTAAAATGTAAACACCTACCAACATTTTATGATACAAAAGTAAAGAGTGTTCATTTTGTTTTATACCAAAAAGAAAATGTTGTCTGATTATTCTGGTGATCACAATGATACACTAAATGCCAGTATTCAAATACATACATTGTGGCTATATCATTTGCAAAGTGGTTGACCTCTGACTGATTGCATATTCAGAGTGAGCAAACGATTGAACAATCAGATAGAATTATCATTCTGGCACATTTATGTATAATCAATCGATTAAATTCTGACTGAAATGTGTGAGCTTCAGCTATCTGCCAACAATTCTATTAGTTTTAAAATAGTGATGGAAAATGATAGACCAGATCTAAAAGTTGAAGTTCTAAATTGGAGTAAGGCTAATTTTGATGATATTAGGCAAGAACTTTCAAAAGCTGACTGGAAGCAGATGTTCGCAGATAAAAGGGCAGCTGGAAAGTGGTAAGCATTCAGAAATTAGGTAACGGAGTCCAGAGACAGTATATTCCTGTTACGGTGAAAGGAAGGGATAGTAGATATAGGTAATGCTGCTTGACTAAAGAAATTGGGGGTCTGGTTAAGAAAAAGAAGGGACCATATGACAGGTACAGACAAGGTAGATCGAGTAAACCCTTAGAAGAGTACATAAGATAATATGAATATACTTAAGAGGGAAATCAGGAGGGTAAAAAAGGGGACATGAGATAACATTGGCAAATAGAATTAAGGAAAATCCAAAAGGATTTTACAAAGACATTAAGGACAAAAGGGTAAATAGGGAAAGAATAGCGCACCTCAAAGATCGGCTTGGAATCCTTTGTGTGGAATGCAGGCGTTGGGGGTGATACTAACTGGGTATTTTGCATCAATGTTTACTGTTGGAAAGGGCATGGAAGATATAGAACGTTGGGAAATAAATGGTAACATCTTCGAAATGTTCTTATTACACAGGAGGGCGTGCTGGATGTCTTGAAACGTATAAAAGTGGATAAATCCCTGGAACCTGATCAGGTGTATAGAGAACTCTGTGGCAAGCCAGGGAACGGATTGCTGGACCTGTGACTGAGGTATTTGTAGCATCGCTAGTCATAGGTGAGGTGCCAGAGGACTGGAGGTTGGTGAACGTGGTGCCAATGTTTAAGAAAGTTGGTAAAGACAAGCCAGGAAACTATAGAACAGTGAGCCTGACAGCGGTGGTGGGCACGTTGTTGGGGGGAATCCTGAGGGACAGGATGTGCAAGTATTTGGAAAGGCAAGGACTGATTCGGGATTGTCAACATGGCTGTATGCGTGGGAAATCATGTCTCACAACCTTCTTTGAATTTTTTGCAGAAGTAACAATAATGATTGATGAGGGCAGAGTGGTAGACATGATTTATTTGAACTTCAGTAAGTTGTTTGACAAGTTTCCCCATGGGAGACTGGTTAGTCAGGTTAGATGTCATGGAATAGAGGGAGAAGTAGCCATTTGGATCCATAACTGGCTCAAACGTAGAAGACAGAGGGTGGTGGTGGAGGGTTGTTTTTCAGACTGGAGGCCTGTGACCAGTGGAGTGCCGCAAGGACCGGTGCTGGGTCCACTACTTTTCGTCATTTATGTAAATGATTTGAATGTGAGCACAAGAGGTATAGTTAGTAAGTTTACCGATAACACCAAAATTGGAGATGTATTGAACAGCAAAGAAGATTACCTCGGGTTGCAACAGGATCAGATGGGCCAATGGGCTGAGGAGTGACAGATGGAGTTTAATTTACATAAATGTGAGGTGCTGCATTTTGGGAAAGCAAATCTTAGCAGGTCTTATACTCCGAATGGTGATGTCCTAGGGAGTGTTGCTGATGAAAGAGACCTTAGAGTACAGGTTCATTGTTCCTTTAAAGTACAGTCGTAGATAGATAAGATAGTGAAGAAGACGTTTTGTATGCTTTCCTTTACTTGTCAGAGTATTGAGTACAGGAGTTGGAAGGTCACGTTGTGGCTGTACAGGAAGTTGGTGACGCCACTTTTAGAATATTGTGTGCAATTTTGGTCTCCTTCCTATCGGAAGGAAGTTGTGAAACTTGAAATGGTTCAGAAAGGATTTGCAACGATGTTGCCAGGGTTGGAGTATTTCAGCTGTAAGGAGAGCCTGAACAGGCTAGGGCAGTTTTCCCTGGAGTGTCGGAGGCTGAGGGGTGACCTTATTGAGTTTTATAAAATCATGAAGGGCATGGATCGGATAAATAGACAAGGTGTTCTCCCTGGTGTGGGGGAGTCCAGAACTCGAGGGAAGAGGTTTAGCGTGAAAGGAGAAAAATATAAAAGAGATCGAAGGGGCAACTGTTTCACGCAGAGGGTGGTACATGTATGGAATGAGCTGCCAGAGGGAGTGGTGGAGGCTGGTACAATTGCAACATTTAAAAGGCATCTGGATGGGTATATAAATAGGAAGGGTTTGGAGGGATATGGCCTGGGTGCGGGCTGGTGAGACTAGATTGGGTTGGGATATTGGGTCGGCATGGCTGAGTTGGACCAAAGGGTCTGTTTTCATGCTGTACATCTCTATGACTCTCTGACTCGAATTTAGAAATGACAATAATTTAACATGCACTGTCAAATACATAAATGGTTTATGTTATTAAATTGTAACATACAATAAGTTGAAAACTTGCAATTTTTAGAATGAAAAATGAAGAACGACTAATAAAGAAAATTCCAGCACAGCAGCAGGCCCTTCGGCCCTCCAAGCCTGCACCGATCCAGATCCTCTGTCTAAATCTGTCGCATACTTTCTGAGGGTCTGTATCCCTTTGCTGCCTGCCCATTCTTGTATCTGTCTAGATATATCTTAAATGATGCTATTGCAAAAATACTCCAAATATGGTCTGATCAGAGCCTTGTAAAACCTCATCAATCCATCCCTGCTTTAATATTAAAGAAATCTCCAAATGAATGCCGTCACTGTATTTGTCTTTCTGACTGGATAGGCCACCAGGAACAATTAACACATGATGGAGTTTAATAAACTTACCAAGGAGATCTAAAAATGAACAATGATTAAAGCATGCTGGGAAATGGATCCCAGCCTTGAGTAAACTCTCTACTAATCCATATGCTGCAGAATCCAGACAAGCTGCAGCTCCCCACAGACGGTTTGCAAAAAAACCTGACAGTTACAGACCCTGCAATACCCACCTGAAATTGGACTTGAATGATACATAGGAATGTCACCCTTGGGCCATCAATATGCCAACCCCTGGTTGAGTCTGATTGATCTGGGTAAATCAACTTGATCATTCCATTGGAAGATCTTCCATACCCTCCCAAGGGCTTGAAGACTTAGACGGATAAGAATCACCTCAAAACCCCACAGAGTGCGGCAACTGGAGAATAACCACTGAGAAAGAAAACAACTCCAAGACCATCGGAAGAATAAGAAGGCATCACCACGTGGGGCCCGGCCAAGTTCTAGTGTGGTGGTACACAGTCAGTCAAAGTTAAGTTAAAACATAAGACAGTTTACAATATTTTTCATTACTTTATAGTAAACTTTATTGGACTAACATTGATTGTGCTCACAAACAATAATATTTGTTTATTAAGAGTTGACTCAGTTCTTTTGCTGAATGGAAGAATTTAAGCAAACTGTGCAGTAGATGCAACAACTTCCTAACTATTGACTCAACCTGCAAGTTTACCATGAGACAATCCTGTACTAGAACTCGCAACTCTCTTTGCTCTTCAGACTTCTGAATTTTCTCTCTCCATGCCTCTCTCCCTCTTCGCAAAGTGCATCACTTCAGGTTTTCGCAAGATGTACTCCATCTGCCACTTTGCCCACTCTCCTACCCTGTCGAAATCCTTCTGCAGCCTCCCTCTCATCTCAATGCTGCCTGTCCCTGTACCTACCTTTGTATCATCTGAAAACCTCGCCACAATACTCTCAGTTCCTTAATGTAGATCGTTAATGCACAAAGTAAAACGTTGTGGTCCCAACACTGAGCCATGTGGAACACCAGTTGTCATCGGCTGCTATCCCAAGAAGGACCTTTTTACCCCCACTCTCTACTTGCTGCCAGACAGCCAAGCTTCTGCACACACTAGTAACTTATCTCGAACAAAATGGGGCCTTATTTAACTCAGCAGCCTCCTGTGCGGCACCTTGCCAAAGTCGTTCTTGAATTTCAGGTGGATAACATTCACTGGCTTTCCTTTGTCTCACTTGCTTGTTACATCCTCAAATAACTCTTACAGATTTCTGAGGCAAGACGTCCTCTTGATGACACCATACTGACTTTGCCCAATTTTACATTTCACTTGCAAGTATTCAGAATCTCATCCTTCACAATGGATTCTAGGATCTTACACGTGACTGAGGTTAGGTTAATTGGTCTGTCACTTTCTGCCTTTTTTGCCTTATTCCCTTTTAAAAGAGGCCGTCACGTTTGCAATTTTCTAGTCTTTTGAGCCTCTCCCTGATTCTAGAAATTCATGAAAGATCACCACAAATGTCTCCATTATTTCTTCAGCTATCTCCCTTGGAACTCTGGGATATTGTCCAGTTTATTTACCCATTTAGTTTTTCGAGCAATTTCTCCTAATAAGCTCTGTCCCTTCGCTATCTTGAATTTTTGGGATACTATTCGTGTCTTTAACTGTGAAATGTGACATGAAATAATTGTTCTGTTTCTCAGCCATTATTTTTTCCCTATTACTATATCAACAGCGTCGTATTCCACGACCAATGAGCATTTCTGCCTCTCTTTTGCCCTTTCCATATCTAAAGAATCTTTTACAGTCTTTTATATTACCGGCTAGCTTACCCTCATATTTAATCTTCATCCACCTATTTCTTATTTGTTTGCCCTCTATTGGTATTTGTAAGTTTCGAAATCCTTTGGTTTCCCATTGCCATTTGCCATGTTATCTGATTTCTCTTTTGCTTTTACGCTATCCCTGATATGCAGTGTCAGCCGTTGTTGCCTCATCCTCCCTATACCATGCTTCTTTTAGCTTGGGATGAATTTCTGCTGTGTCTCCTGAATTACTCCCAGAAACTCCCGCCATTACTGTCCCACTGTCCTTCCTGCTAGCCTACTCTCCCAGTCAATTCACCACAGTTCCTCCCTCATGCCTTTGTAGTTGCTTTTATTCAGTGGTAATATTGTTAACTCTGATTCTACCTTCACCCTCTCAAATTGAAGAGTAGGTTCAATGATAATATGATTACTGCCTCATAAAGGTTTCTTTACCTTAAGCTCTCTTATCAAGTCTGCCTCATTGCACAATTCTAAATCCAGTATTGCCCATTCCATCGTTGCCTGCACCATAAGCTGCTCCAAAAAAGCCACCTCGCAGGCATTCCACAAATTCCTTTCCTTGCAAACCTCTGCCAACCTGATTTTCCCAGTCCAGCTGTATGTTGAATTCCTCCCAATCACTGTAACTTTGCCTTTTCGACACATCTTTTCTACATCCTGATGTGACATCCGCCCCTGCTCCTAACTATGGTTCGTGGACCTGTACATAACTCCAACTATGGTTTTTCCACTTTGCCGTTCCTCAATTCTAACCACACATATTCTGCACCATCTGTCCCTACTTAGAGTTTTGGGAACTGAGTGATGGGACTGCAAAACAGTTTAGCATTGTCACAAGTTCATAGTTTAGACATAATTTAAAAATATTACATTGTCATTTCCATTGGAATGTGGCCACAATCTACTTCTTTGGCCAAATATTCTGTGTGTGCTTTAGAAGAATGCAGACTTTTGAAACTGTTCGAAAAGCATCATATGAAGAGGACTTGAGTCTATAAAGAGATTAAGGTGGGTCAAGTGAACAGAAAAATATTGTTGTATGGAGTATCGTATGATGTATTGTCTGTGCGCTCAAAGATGTTGGCGGGTTGAATCGAAAGGCAGTGTATGATTTCAGTGGAGAAATTGGCTTGAAGCGCAGAAGAACCGGGCACCTGGATTACAAAATAAAAACTTTGTGTGTGCATAAAGTTTTGAGGGTGGTAAAATAAATGTAGACATGTTCGGAAACAGAATACATTCAACATTAGGGAAAAAATTCTTCAGTTTTGCAGAGTAGTGGCGAGACCACATCGAGAACACAATGGTCATACTGACATGCAAATCAGTCCAGAAAAGGTTCACTCAACTGCCTTCATTGTGGAACATTTATTTCAGATGGAAATCTTGAACTGACTGACTGAGGATCTGCTGGAGTTTAGGCGAACAACATGTGATCTTGGTGACCCCAAGATATTCTAAGTAGTCTTTTCATGTTGAATTCTGAAACCATATTTCAGCTTGTGTGAGAGATTACCAGGAAGGGATGGACTATGAAACTGAAGGTTATCTCAGTTCAGAAGATGTTGGATATTTTAATCCTCTCAAAGTGTCGTGTAGTTGTGAATTCTCTTCCCAGGTAGCAATGGAGGATAACACATTGAATATTCCTAAGGCAGAAGCAGGCAGATTCTTGATTAACAATGATGCACTGACATTGTAAGGGCAAAGGAGGAATGTGTGATTGAGGCCACAATCAGATCATCCACGATCTTATCACATGACTGTGCTGTATTGGTGACTTATACAGCATTTCTGTTGACTTTAGATACTGAAAAATTTATGAGATGATTCTCATGAACATGGAGACATTTCCTGTCAAATTATTGGGCAGAGGTTTCCATATGTGACTTTTAAACAGCACTCAAAAGCACTCAGGGAAGTTTCATGGTATTGGAGAAAGATCAGGAGCATCGGGCAAAGTGAAAGCCTGCCTTGAAACTGCTTAAGAAATCAGATTGGGTCGAATGGATAACTTGAATTCTGCTCATTCCTTTCAGTTCTTGTTGCGAGGTGAGTTTCATTAGCGAGGCCAGGATTCTGTTGCCTCTGTGTAATTTCTATTCAGAATATGGTGATAAACCCCAGGGATTCTTGTGGTGCAGGAACACTAACAGGTATGTTACAAAGAGAGAAATGGGGTTCTGATCCATTTGATAGAGAAGGCAGAATGATATAGCTTCATGTCGGTGTGCTGTGTGACCTTGGAGATTGCATTCCTCAGCACATGATGCTCACAAGCTATGGAAATAGTGAGACTACATTCTTCGTTTTCAACAATTAAAGTGATAGTCATACAGCATATAAACAGGCCCTTCAGCCCAATACATCTACGCCAGCCAGAAAACACCAATGTACATTATTCCCAGTTTCCTGAAGACTTATAACCTACTATGCCCTGGCCGTTTTTGCTTAAATGCTGCATTCTCTTTTTATACACTTAATGGTAAGGTCCTAGGGAGTGTTGCTGAACTAAGATATCTTGGAGTGCTGTTCATAGATCCTTGAAAGTGGAGTTGCAGGTAGATAGGATAGTGAAGAAGGCGTTTGGTATGCTTTCCTTTATTGGTCAGATTATTGAGTACAGGAGTTGGGAGGTCATGTTGCGGCTGTACAGAACATGCCACTGTACAGGCCACTGTTGGAATATTGCGTGCAATTCTGGTCTCCTTCCTATTGGAAAGATGTTGTGAAACTTGAAAGGGTTCAGAAAAGTTTTACAAGGATGTTGCCACGGTTGGAGGATCTGAGCAACAGGGAGAGGCTGACCAGGCTGGGGCTATTTTCCCTGGAGCGTCGGAGGTGGAGGGGTGACCTTATAGAGGTTTATAAAATTATGAGGGGCATGGATAGGATAAATAGACAAAGTCTTTTCCCCTGGGGTCGGTGAGTCCAGAACTAGAGGGCATACATTTAGGGTGAGAGGGGAAAGATATAAAAGAGACATCAGGGGCAACGTTTTCACACAGAGGGTGGTACGTGTATGGAATGAGCTGCCAGAAGATGTGGTGGAGGCTGGTACATTTGCAACATTTCAGAAGCATTTGTATGTGTATATGAATAGGAAGGGGTTGGAGGGATATGGGCCGGGTGCTGGCATGTGGGATTAGATTGGGTTCGGATATCTGGTCGGCATGGACGGGTTGGACCGAAAGGTCTGTTTCCACGCTGTACATCTTTATGACTCTATGAGTCTATCTGTGACCTGAGCGTTTTTTGTTCTTTTTTGCACAAAATGGTTTCATGGACACAGATAACACAATGATAAAGACAGTGGCAAACTCATCAGATCAACAAAAACAGACTCTGCATTTTTCAATAATTGCAGAAAATCCGATTGTCGTTTCAATTCATTAGGAAGTTTAATGGAACTAGACCAGCATTAATTGCCCTTGAGTCGTTCCAGTCCAGTTGATGTTGGTCTGTCCAAGTGGCTGGTAGGATGGAGTCCCAGCAGTGCATCTCATGTGCTGGGTTGGCTGGGAATAAATATTACTGGTGGTGGATGGAGTGTTACACCAGCCGTCATGCTGTAATGAACAGCTCGCAGGAAAACAGGAAAACAGACTCATTGTCAAAGCAAAATATAGGATGGAGTTTATTATTGTTCTGAGAAATAGCAACTTTACAGATACAAGTCTATATAGTAATGAAGGGAAGTCTGTATCTATGTTATTGGTGTCCTTAAAATAATGGTGTCAAACAGTTGGAATTATGTTATTGCTTTGGAGGGACGATGCTTGCACTGAGCATGTGATTTATCCTGGATATTTTAACAGATGGCTGAGCTGTCCTAGGTTGAGTAAGTGCTGATACTCCATGGGATGATGTTGATTTGTAATCTTGCCACTTACTGAGCACCATTCGCCAGAACAAACCAACAAGTACCGGTGGTTTGTGCTTCAGAATATATCAGAGCTGTCATGGCTGCCACAACATGGAATCATGTATAAAGACACGGCCAATCGAGTCTGCACCATCCAGTGCTGATACTCGTGTTTTATAAAGTTTGTGAGGTTACCTTACTGAACCACCCTCTCAGGCAATGCATGCTAGACACAAACCATCCTCTGGGTTCAAAACGGATTCCCCAAAACCTCTCTCAATATCTTCTCTTTCTCTTCAACCATGTGTCCCTTGTTTTAGACCCTTTGACTAAGGGGAGCTGCTGTCTGTTCACTCTGCCCATACCTCTCATGCTCTTATACACCTCTGTCAGGTTCACCCCTCACCCTTCTCTGCTCCAAAAGCAAGACTAGCCTATCTTCATGGTTTGAGTTCTCTCTTGTCTTGTTACTTCTTCCAAAGTGCAGCATCTCACATCTTTCCTTGCTAAGTTTTATCGGTCATTGATTGTTCAGATGGCCAGATCAATGTGTACCCTCCTGTAACCAACACATTCCTCCTCACCATGTCCCATTCGGCCTATCGTTGTGTTATCCACAACATTGTTTCTCATTCTCCACCCACCACCCCCATTAATATCATCACCATTTCGGAGCAACGAGAGGGAGAGCCGGCAGGAGGTGACGTTGGTGCAAGGTGATTGTCAGGAATGCCAGTAAGTATATTTAAACTTGTTACCTTCAGGCCAGCGAGGGAGAAGAGAGCAAAGGACTTCTGGGAAGGGTAAGTAGAACAGTTTATATTTGCGTGGTTGCATTATCAGAGACACTACTCGTTAACTAGTTTATTTCCTAATCTGTTTTTTTAGTAGTCACTTCGGGAGTTAGAATAGTGGGAATGGAGTTTAGGGCAGTGGAATGTTCCTCTTGCAGAATGTGGGAAGTAAGGGTCACCACTAGTGTCCTTGCTGATTACATCTGTGGGAAGTGCATCCAACACCATCCCCTCGAAAACCGCATGAGGGAACTGGAGCTGGTGTTGGATGAACTTCGGATCATTCGGGAGGCAGAGGCGATTATTGTCAGGACTTATAGAGAGGTAGTCACTCACCAGATAAAAGAAAAAGACAGATGGGTGACAGTTATTGGACAGAAAGGGAACCAGCAGGTGGTGCAGGGATCCGCTGTGGCCATTCCCCTCAACAGTAAGTATACCATTTTGGAATGTGTTGGGGGGATGACTTACCAGGGGAAAGCAGTGGGGCACCTGCTGCTCTGAAGGGAAGGGGGAAGAGGAGCAGAGCAGTAGTCAGTGGGGACTCAATAGTTAGGGGGAACAGATAGGAGGTTCTGTGGGGCGAGAGAGACTCACGGTTGGTGTGTTGCCTCCCGGGTGCCAGGGTCAGTGATGTCTCTGATCATGTTTTTGGGATCCTCCGGGGGGAGGGACAGCAGCCCCAAATCGTGGTCCACACTGTCACCAACGACATAGGTCAAAAGAGAGATGGGGACTTGAGGCAGAAATTCAGGGAGCTCGGATGGAAGTTTAGAGCAAGGACAAGCAGAGTTTTTTTCTCTGGTTTGCTGGCTGTGCCACGTGCTAGTGAGGTGAGGAATCGGCAGAGAAAAGAGTTGGAACACGTGGCTACAGGGATGGTGCAGGAGGGAGAGTTTCGGGTTTTTAGATAATTGGAGTTCTTTCTGGGGTAGGTGGGACCTCTACAAACAGGATGATCTTCATCTAAACCAAAGGGGTACCAATATTCTGGTTGGGAAATTCGCTAAAGCTATTAAGGTGGATTTAAACTAATACAGCAGGGGGGTGGTAACCAAAATTGTAGGACTGGTACAAAAGAGGATGACAGTAGGGAGTTCCAAAATCAAGTATCTGACACTGGCAAGCGAGAACCTGGTTTGAAGTGTGTGTACGTCAACGCGAGGATCATCGAAATAGAGTGGTTGAACTGGCAGCGTGGGTTGATACCTGGGACTTTGATTTTGTGGCCAATAAGGAGACATGGATAGAGCAGGCACAGGAATGGCTGTTGCAGGTTCTGGGATTCAGATGTTTCAGTAAGAACAGACAAGATGGTAAAAGAAGGGGGAGGTGTGGCATTGTTGATCAGGAACAATATTACAGTTGTAGAAAGGATATCTGGGGACTCGTTAACTGAGGTAGTATGGGCTGAGTTTAGAAACAGGAAAGGAGAAGTCACCATGCTGGGTGTTTTCTATAGGTCTCCAAATAGTCCCAGAGATGTAGAGGAAAGGATAGCAGTGATGATTCTCGATAGGAGTGAGAGAGGCAGGGAAGTTGTCATGGGGAACTTCAATTATCCAAATATTGACTGGGATCACGACTCTACGAGTACTATAGACGGGTCCGTTTTTGCCCAGTGTGTGCAGGAGGTCTTCCTGACACAGTTTGTAGACAGGCCTACAAGGGATGAAGCCACTTTAAATTTAGTTCTGGGCAACGAGCCTGGCCAGGTGTTAGATTTAGAAGCAGGTGAGCATTTTGGAGTCAGCGATCACAATTCTGTCAGGTTTACTTTAGTGATGGAAAGGGACAGGTGTACTCCACCGAGCAAGTGTTACATCTGGGGGAAGGGAAATTACGATGCAATTAGGAATGATTTAGGAAGCATAGAATGGGGAAGGATGAGCACATTAATAATGTGGCGCTTATTCAAGGAAAAGTTCCTGCGTGTCTGAGATAAGTATGCACCTGTCAGGCAGGGAGGAAGATATAGAATGCGTGAGCCGTGGTTTACGAAGGAAGTGAAATCCTTGGTCAAGAAGAAGAAGAAGGCTTATGTTGGGCCAAAATGTGAAAACTCAGGGCGCTTGAGGGTCATAAGGAAATCAGTAAAGACCTAAAAAGAGAGCTCAGAAGAACCAGGAGGAGACATGAGAAGTTGTTGGCTGATAGGATCAGGGTTAACCCTAAAGTTTTCCATAGGTATGTCAGGAATAAAAGAATGACGAGAGTTAAATTTGGACCAATCAAGGATAATATTGGGAAGTTGTGTGTGGAGTCAGAGAAGAAAGGGGAAGCACAAAATGAATATTTTTCGACAGTGTTCACTATAGAAAATGAAAATGTTGGCGAGGAAGATACAGAAATATTTGCATCTAGACTAGAAAAGATTGAGGTTCACAAGGAAGATGTATTAGAAATATTGAAGAGTGTGAAAATAGACAAGTCTCCTGGGCCGGATGGGGTCTATCCTAGGATCCTCTGGGCAGCAAGGGAAGAGATTGCCAGCTTTGGCATTGATCTTCAAATCATCATTGTCCACAGGAATTGTGCCTGAGGACTTGAGGATAGCAAATGTGGTTGCCTTGTTCAAAAAGGGTATTTGAGACAAGTCTGGTAATTACAGACCAGTGAGTCTCACTTCAGTTGTTTGTAAAGTGTTGGAAAAAGTTATAAGGGATAGAATTTATAACCATCTAGAAAAGAATAATCTGATCAGGGACAATTAGCACGGTTTTGTGAAGGGTAGGTCGTGGCTAACGAAAATTATTGATTTTTTTGACAAAGCGACCAAACAGGTAGATGAGAGTAAACTGATTGATGTGGCGGAAATGAATTTCAGCAAGGCGTTCGATAAGGATCCCCACAGTAGGCTATTGTACAAAATGCAGAGGAATGGAATTATGGGCGACATAGCAGTTTGGATCAGTAATTGGCTTGCTGAAAGAAAACAGAGGGTTGTCATTGATGGAATATGTTCATCTTGGTGTCCAGTTACTAATGCAGTACCACAAGGGTTGGTGTTGGGTCCACTGCTGTTCATCATTTTTATAAATGACCTGGATGAGGGCTTAGAAGGGTGGCTTAATAAATTTGTGGACAACACTAAGGTCAGTTAATTTGTGGATAGTGATGAAGGATGTAGCAGGTCGCAGAGAGGTAGGATGCAGAGTTTTGCTGAGAGGTGGCAAATGGAGTTTAATGTGGACAAGTGTGAGGTGATACACTTTGGACGGAGAAATCAGAATGCAAAGTACTGGGCTAATGGTAGCATTCTTGGGAGTGCAGATGAGCATGGAAATCTCAATGTCCATGCACACAGATCCCTGAAAATTACCACCCAGATTGACAGGATTGTTAAGAAGGCATACAGTGTTTTGGCCTTTATTAATAGAGGAATTGATTTCCAGAACCCGGAGGTTATGCTGCAGCTGGACAAAGCTCTGGTATGGCCACACTTGGAGTATTGTGTACAGTTCTAGTCACCACATTATAAGAAGGATGTGGAAGATTTGGAAAGGGTGCAGAGGAGATTTACTAGGTTGTTGCCTGGTATGGAAGGAAAGTCTTACGAGGAAAGGCTGAGGACCTTGAGGCTGTTCTCATTAGAGAGAAGAAGGTTGAGAGGTCATTTAATAGAGGCATGCAAGATAATCAGAGGGTTAGATAGGGTGGGCAGGGAGAGCCTTTTTCCAAGTATGGGGATGGCAAACACGAGGGGACACAACTTTAAAGTTATGGGAGTTTGGTATAAGACAGATGTCAGAGGTAGTTTCTTTACTCAAAGAGTCGTAAGGGTATGGAATGCTTTGTCTGCAACCGTGGTAGCAATTTAAGTGCATTTAAGCCGTCATTGGGCAGGCATGGAATCGTGTCGGTGGGATGGGCTTCGGATTAGTATGACGGGGTGGCGCAAAACCGAGGACCAAAGGGCCTGTACTGCGCTGTAATGTTCTATGATCTATGTTCTATTCATGAATATCAGATACAAACCTTGATTTTCTACCTGTTCGACAGATCTGTTGCAGACGAAGAATTGGGAATTCCAGTCTCTTTTTTTCATATTTTGGTGAATTTACAGCGTGATGCAGTTGAGGTCTTTTATGAGGAAGCCAGAAATAATATTTTGGACATGGAGCTGAATTCTGCTTTTACACTCCACCCCTCTGCATGTATTATTTATAATTCTTGTATATCATTAATTTTGGAATAGGTTTTGGCACTGTGCACTGCGACAGTTCAATTCGATGTGGGCCTGCAGCTTATTCTGTAAGAAATTCGCTGCAATAGTTAGAGCTGAAGATTTTTCTTCTCATGTGCAGTATGGACGCAGCCTCGTTCATTAAGTTTGTTTCAAAGAGCTGGAGGGATGAGGATAAAGATTAAATTAATTTTTACATTATAAACACACTATAGAAGATCAATTCACATTCTCATTTCTACGTTTGATTGGAAGCAAATTAAAAGAACAAGGACTCTTCGTTCTGAATAATGTTTTATAAGGTGACATCATGTTGCAATAATGCATTGGGGGAAAAGAAAATGCTGTCTGCATTTGATAAAGATACAAAAATGCAGAGTGAATGTACTATGTGAACAAGAATCAAGTGTTAATAAAAATGTATGAGAAATCTTTTCATAATTTCAAAGGAAGCCAGATCCCAATTTTCCTGAACAGTGATGTTTGATTGTCCATCAATCTCATTTTTTCAACTATATGCTTTTCCTGCCACTGATGCGCCTTCGGCACACCACATCCTCCCTTCTTACTCAACTCCCTCCCATCTCCCTCCTACTTCCCTTGCATTGCCCATTCTGATGCTACATACCCTTCCACTGACCATCTCCCTTTACACTTCTCGCTCTGTATGTCACACTACGTCCTCTGACTCTCCCTTTCCCTTTTTGCTCTCACACTAGATGCAGGAATCTGCTGATTTAAGTGCTTCTACTGGTTATCAGTGAATGGTGGGTTTGGAATGATCAATGTCCAATAGCAACAGACAATAGGATGTTTGCCATTGTCTGATGCACCGTGAACAGGATAGTTTTGATCACTATTGGTACAGACTGGAGCTTCTTCCTGTCTGTCTGACACAATGTTTAACGAAACAGCCTCATCACCAAGACAACCACATCTGACAGAATTGTAACACCATGTATCAATTTTCTTTTGAATATTGCGAGGACATTGTTCTAACAAACAGTGTTCTTGTCTTTTGCTCTTTATTCTTTCAACTGATTTTCCCACGTAATTTAAGCTGAGATCAGAGTGACTTCCCTTTCAATCGAAGCAGGACTTGACTAAGGGTGGAATCAAAGACCCTGAGCAAAACTGTGGTTAATGGTAATTTGAGAAAAATCTGCAAGGATATGGGAACAATGGAAAAAGCAGTCTCTGCAAGTTATCTTCCAAGTTGCATGTCATATTGACGAGTAACGAATTTGCTCTTCCTTCACAAGTATTTGTTAAAAGTCTTGGAATGTCCCTACAACAGCTCTGTGTGGATTTGCATAACTTGTATTGAAGAGATTCAAGCAGGCAGTTCTCTGGCGACTTATCCAGAGCTACTGGGGACGACAAATAAACTCTGCCCTTGCTAGTGCCTTCCAAAACCCTGGATGAATATGTTCTGTTAAAGAAATAAACACATGATATTTTATGTTTGCACACTCTTATCTAAAGTTTCGGAAAAGTATGACCTTGCTGGATGAGTATGATGCCAGTGACATCAGCAGCATGACAAGACATTGATAATAATTGGAATCGTTAATTCAGTTAGTTACTGACAGATGATTGATTGTGTGATGTCAATGCCATGGAATTCAGCATTTTCATTGTGTGTAATGGTAGTCATTCTCATATTTTAAATTTTTTCGTTCAGAAGCCATAACCAAATACTCGAGAGCCAACAGAAATGGCAGCTACATTGTTCCCTTTCAGATCAGATGAATATCCACAGTCCAAAAGACTAAGTAAGTTGAAAGTGTTGTAAAACTTTAACAGGTTCTGAACAGAGAGAAACAGATTTAACTTATTGAGTTGAATATGAATTTTTCCCAATTGGGTAATATCAGGCTTAATATTATAACTCTGTTTCTCTCTCCAGACACTGGCTCATCTGTTTTCTGTTCATGTTACAGATTTGCATTTTCCTCAGTATTCCCTAGCACAGTGATTCATTGGGGGGTAGCAGGGTGGGAGTGGCATGGTGTGGCAGTGGTTTGCACGACTGTCTCACAGTACCAGGGGCCAGGATTGCTCCCACGACCAAGACTGTTTGTATTGAGTTTTCACATTCTCCCCCTGTCTGCAAGTGTTTCCTCCAGGTGCGCAGATTCCTCCCACAGTATAAAGACCTTCAGTGGATTAACTATGCTAAATTGTCCATCTAACACAATTTTGAATAAATGTAAACACACAGGCACCACAGAAGGTGGGGAAGAGAATTCCAACTCAAACGGTCCTTAGATAATTTCTCTTTATCCCTGTTCTTACCGAGGTTGGAGAGTCATTGTTTCTTTTTCTAGTCCCACTCCTCCATAGGTCATGACAAATTATCAGTGTAACCAAGTGTGTGATATGGCAAATGATATCAGTCTCAGACTGTGTTAGATACAGTGTTAGGAACATGTCAGATATGTTTCGTAAATTTGTAAAAATAATTAATCTAAAACAAAAGCAAAGTTACTCAAAAAACGATGGAAAGATAAATGACATATAGTTTGGGCATTGACGATAAGTGTATCATTATTTATTTTCCTATAAATCTGAGACACACACACATACGTCAGAAAGTAAACAGAGAAAAAAAAACAAACTCTGCAGAATATTAGTTTGGAAGACTTTTGTCCAGATAATAATTTCACGGCAAAAGGAAAATTGAGGTGGTCTTAATTGTTATTCTGCCTCACAGATGCTGCTGGCAATGTGGTTTCTTCCTGGAATACTTGGACTTGGCTGAATTCCCTTCTCTGCTGGCAGTGGGGAGATTCCAATGAATCCTCAAAAGGAACCCTCCATGAGTGGGAAAGATGCCTGATAGATTTTCTGCTCTCTGTTAAAAAGGCATAAAAAGTGTTTTCGGTTTCATTTGTCGAGCGATTGAGTTCGGGAGCCGCAATGTCATGTTGCAACTATACAAAACGCTGATGCAACCACACGTGCAATACTGTGTACAGTTCTGGTCCCCATATTATAGGAAGGATGTGGAATCATTGGAAAAGGTGCAGAGGAGATTTATCAGGATGTTGCCTGGTCTGGAGGGAAGGTCTTATGTTGAAAGGCTGAGAGGGGGTTTGATAGAGACATACAATATGATCCGAGGATTAGATAGGGGAGACAGTGAAAGTCTTTTTCCTAGGATGATGGCGTCAGCTTGTACGAAGGGGCATAATTACAATTTTAGGGGTGATAGATTTAAGACAGATGTCAGAGGCAGGTTCTTTACGCAGAGAGTGGTAAGGGCATGGAATGCCCTACCTGCTAATGTAGTCAATTCAGCCACATTAGGGAGATTTAAATTGTTAAATAAGCACATGGATGATTTTGGGATAGTGTAGGGGGACGAGCTGAGAATAGTCACAGGTTGGAACAACATTGAGGGCCGAAGGGCCTGTTATGCGTGGTATTGTTCCATGTTCTATGTTCTATATGTTATTGTCGAGTTGAACAAGTAAAGTGATGGATCAATGGCTGTGGCTGATCAGACAAGTTACATTTTCTTCCTCTTGGAGCTGAAACATATAATAATGTTACCTGAACACCAACGTGAACCATGTAATGTCTGGTTAAACATTCCCCTGATTGCATACTCCATCCCTGTTACCTGCTCCATTTAGGAGTGATTTGTAATTTATCATTTGAAAATATTTTTATATGTGGCTTCATAATTATTGTACAATGAATGCATGTAACCCACCGAGACCCGTTCAAATGCTATGCTATGCTTACCCATGAATAATGCCCCTAACCTACACATCCCTCAGCACTATGGACAATTTAGCATGTCTAATTCACCTAACATCCACAACGTTGGACTGTGGGTGGAAACCAGAACACCCAGAGGGAACCCTCGCAGACACGGTGAGAAACTCCACACGGACAGTCGCCTGAGGGTGGACACGAACCCGGGTGCTTGGTGCTGTGAGGCAGCAGTGCTTGCCTCAGAGTTTTGTGATTAGATTCATATAATACCTCCCTCTGCTGGACTACCCACACCACTGCATCGGTGCCACAGTTTTTAACTCTGAGAAGATAATAAATTCTTTGTTGTGAATCTGTCAAATTGCATGACCATTTGATTTTTCAAATAACATCTTTGGAAGCACAGAACAGTTTTGTCTGATACTAAGCGATGTTCCTGCGTCATTACCACCACAACTGGGATTTTTTTCTGGACCATCCAATACTTTCTCACGTAATCTTTAAGCATTGCAAGTCACAGAATGAGAAATAAATTCATCTAATCTCCTGATAAAATGGTTCACTCGGAGGTGAGCATTTTCATTCTGAAAGGCCGAAGTATTTTACAACCCTCCATCTACCAGCATTGTGTGTGTGTGTGTGTGTGTGTGTGTGTGTGTGTGTGTGTTTTATGTGTGTGTGTGTGTGTGTTTCATGTGTGTGTGTGTGTTGATGGTGCTGTCAGTTTGGATGGTGCTGTGAGCTGTTGCCGTCTCTCCCTCCCAGATTGAATCATCGAAGGTTAGCACCCTCTGTCATTGTCACTGAAGTAGGTTTGGGAGGCCAGCTGAGGGAGTGATTGTGTCCTTTTAAACACCACAGAGACTGTCAGACCTGCACCCACTTATAGATACTCACAGAGGGAAATACAGGCACATTGGTACGGAGTGTTGGGAGGATAGATGGATATCGGACACTCCACCACACGGCTTGGCCCTTTCTGTCCTATTCCAAGCTGTTTCACCTGGTATCGGAGACGGGGAAGGATGGAGTGAGGGTGGGATTGGGTGACCATGCTGAAAGCGCTGGAGTAGGTAGGGTGGGTGAGGTGTGCAGGTGGGAGATGGTGTGTGTCCAGAGGGAGTCAGTCAACAGTGTTGTATCCATGCAGTGCTATTAGTGAGGGAGATATAGTAGAGGGGAAAGAGAGAGGGATGGTGCTACATGCAGCAGTGAGATTGTGGAGCATGAGCCTTGATCGGGGTTTGGTGCTATAGCAGATATATAGTGAGTGTGAGGGAGCAGGCACTATAAGGTGAGCTTTGTCCTGAAAGAGAGGGGAGGGTCAGTGATGCTTGTCCTGTATTACTGGACATTCCTTCAGACCACAGATACTACACTAAGGTCAGACCATGCTCGATGGGTCTGGTGGTGTGGCCCCCTCTGGGAAGACAATGGTCCTTGTCCGTACTAGTCCATCCACCAGGACCTCTGTGCCCCTGTCGACAAACCGTGGTGTAATTGCCACTTATCTGCCATGCTCGGGGTAACCTGAGCACGGCAGCTCAAAACAGAGAATGCTCAATCGTGTGCCCATTGGCCTTTTAAAGATGGCACCAGTGCCAGGGATCACGGAATATTCAGGCATATACGGGCGATGCTGAATACCTACTGCCATGATAGGTGGGAGAATCCGGCTGGCATTGAATGAGAGGGATGCCATGGGGTGAGATGGGTAGATAATTAGTTGAGTTAGATAAGATAACACCAGGAAACTAGCTCAGCCTCGTGCAGAACATCTCTCTGTCACACTAGATGAAAATGTCACTGAGACAAATTATTGTTCGAATCAACCCAATGAGTCGAAGACTCTGCTGACCCCAATCCCAGTTACAAAGCTGCAGCAGCTTGACCAACGCTCTCCACCACAGAGAAGAAGCTAAACGCCACCTTACCCTTTGGACATAAGGCAGTGGGGAGGGGGTGGTTGAGGGAGTAGTGGCGGAGCACTTTATGGCAAGTCATCATAATTCTATTAGTTTTAAACAGGAGATGGAAAAAGATGAACCACGTCTAAAACTTAAAGTTCTAAATTGTTGAAAACCAAGTTTGATGATTTAACCAATTATTTTCCAAATTCGATTGGGACAAATATTCTCAGAAAAGGGGGTCAGTTGGGAAGTGGGAAGGCTTCAGAAATGAGATGTCAGGAATACAGAGACATTATGGCACTATTAGGATGAAGGGTAACGCTGGTGTGTGGAAGGAATGCTGGAGCGTTGTAGAAATTGAGGCTCTGGTCACGAATAACCGGGAAGCATATGTCAGGTATAGACAGCAGGAATTGACGTTTTTTTCTTAAGTCATTCACAGGATGAAGGTGTCCCAGGCGAGACAAGCATCTATTACCCATCCCTAATTTCCCAGAGGGCAGTTAGCAGTCAACCACATTGCTGTGAGTCTGGAGCCACTTGTCGGCCAGACCAGGTAAGAATGGCAGTTTGTTTCCTTAAAAGGGGTCAGTGAACCAGATGGACTTTTCCGACAATCGGAATGGTCATTATTAGCCTCTCAATTCCTGATTTAAAGTGAATAACGAGAAGAGTCTGAAGGCAACAAGAGTATAAATAATAGGGAAATTGGGAGCATAAAAAGGGGACATTTGATAGCTTTGACAACAGAGTTAAGAAGAATTCAAATGAATTCTACAAATACATCAAGGACAAAAGAGTAACTGTGGAGAGAATAGGACATCCTTAGAGATCAGCAAGGCTGCCCATGTGCAGAGCCATAGGAAATGGGGGAGGTACTAAACGAATATTTTGTATCAGTATTTACTGTGCAGGCGGATATAGAAGTTAGAGAACTTGGGAAAATAGTAGTGACATCTTGGAAAGTGTCTGTATTACAGAGGAGCTGCTGGAGGTCTTAAAACATGCAAAAGAAGGAAAATGTCTTGGCTTTTATTGATGTACGCTAGAACTCTGTGAGAAGTTGGGAAAGTGATTGCTGGGCCCCTTGCTATTATTAATAGCCACAAGTAAAGTGCCGGAAGACTGAATGTTGGCTAACGTGGTGCCATTACTTAAAGGATTTAACAAGGGTAATAAGGAGAAGGTAGTGAGCCTGACGTCAGTGGTGGGTAAGTTGTTGAAAAGGATTATGAGTCATCGGATTTTCACGCATTTTGAAAGGTAACGATTAATTAAGGATAGTAAACATGGCTTTGTGCAAGCAATATTGTGTCTCACTGACTTGACTGAGATTTCTTTGAAGAAGTGACTAAAAAGATTAATTGAGATTGAGTGGTGTACATTGTCGATCTGGACATCAGTAAGGCGTTGAAAAACATTGTGCATGGACATCTGTTAAACAAGGATGGTTCTTATGAAAGTCATTTGGATACAAAATTAGCTCAAAGGTCAGAGACAGAGGGTTGCCATATCTGTTTGTGTCTTAGGCTGGATAAGCACACCCTCTCACTCTCCCCGTTACATACACTGATGCAGATTCTCCCTCTCTGCCCCTCACACACACTCGCACTACCCCTCACATTTCACACACGCACTCCACTCTGTCACACACACATGCACACACAGCCACTCTCTCTCCCTCCCACACTCACACCCACACACCACCTCACTCTCTTTCACATACACACATTGTCTCTCTCTCTTCTTCACACTGACATGCCCCTCACACATATGCACACCCACACACACGAATGCACATATAAATCTGTGGGTTGAATTTGCATTTTCCCATTTGTATTCGCAGATGCATTTTATTTTGTTCCAAAACGTACAATTTGTAGACATTCAGTCAATGTGTTAGTTTATAAATCGTACTTTCTAAATAAAACCAGTCTAACTCCAGGTCAAGACACAGAGTCCAAACAAGGCGTCACGCTTAGAATACATTGTCTGACCGCACGTGTTACTTCATTTACATCGATAATACCTGAAGGTATCTCCAGGCAGTGACTTGAAATAAATTCTGCAATTTGCATATTAATCAATCAAACTTGCACCTCCATTCTAACTGATTAAGTATTTAAGAGCCATCTTAGGTGTGTACAATTCATGAGTTGTACAGCCCTTTGGTCTTTTCCTTATAACTTCTGTGTTTAAAGTCTTCCCCTCCCTCTTACAACTGATGAAGGAGCAGCGCAAGGAAAACTTGTGTTTACAAATAAACCCATTGGACTCTAATCTGGTGTCGTTTCATTTTTGACCTTGTCCAATCCAGTCCAAAATCAGTGGCTCCATATCATGATTTTTACTGGTTAGCTAATCCTCTCCCCTAGCAAGTAAATTGTTCCTAATCCACGTGTTCTTTCCTTGCATTTTCAAGACCTTTTCCAAGACACGTTACGCACTGATGTCTGGAAGTCCAGATATAATACATCTATAGGACCCCCATTATCCACCTTGCTTGTTACACTTTTTAAAAAAAAGTTAGTCAAGTCATTAAAACATGATTTATCCTTCATAAAACTATGTTGGATTGTGGCTTGACTTTGGAAATCTCCTGTAATTAATTCCTTCATAACGCATCCTAACAATTTGTCTTCAATCCCAATAATTTTCTCACCACTTTTCATTTCCGAGTGAAGCTGGTTATTTGAAGTCCTTCCCTTTCTATCAGGATTATGTTCCCTTCCATAATTCCTGTGTAACAGGCACAAGGCTGTAAAAGATCGGCTCCAATTGCTGTGTAAGAGGCATGAGTGGCTGATTAGACTAACTCTATTCCTGCTTTACACGCTCGCTGGGCTGAATGTACTCCTGGTGTTCATACATTATAGTCTCAATGGACTTGCATGTCCTGCTCCTGTTCCTGACCAAGCCGTTCAATATCTCAATGTCCTCCTTCTGTCGCTCAATGAGAGTTTTGGTGACCTATGGAATCTCCATTCTCAAATGTCACTTTTCAAGGGCTGAACTATGGAGGCAAGTTTTGTTGCCCACACTGGGTAGCTCAATGGTTAGCACTGCTGCCTCACTGCACCAGCGATCCTAGTAAAATTTCAGTCTCCAGTTTCCTCCCACAGTCCCAGGATATGCAGGTTAGGTGGATTGGACAAGCGAAATTACCCATACTGTCCGGGATGTGGAGGCTAGGCGCATCAGTCGTGGAAAACGCCAGGTTCTAAAGACTGGGTGAGGTAGGTGGTGGGGATTGGATGAGATGGTCTTCGGAGAGTCAGTGTGTTGTCGATGGGTCAAACGTCCTGCTTCCACACTGGAGAGATTTGATGATTAACACCTTTGTTGCAGACGTCCGTTGAGGGAACAATTTTTGAGTTCATTACAATATCCTTTCCACAGTGAGGAGATTAAATCTGTGTGCACTATTTCGGATGTGATCTCATGAAGATCCTGTACAGCAGCAGCAGCACTTTACCAGCCTGCTGTAAGGTTCTCACCCAGGTTAGAGCAGTCTCCGCTCTCTGGCGAATATACAGCATTGCTGGAAGATCATTGTCCTTCTCTACTACACCAGCATAACGGGAGATTTGGAGAAAATCTCACAATGCCGCTTGAGAAGAACGGGTAAGATGTAGTGAGATAATTTCCATGTTGAGATATGCCTCACCAAACATCTAACCTGAATCTGCCATTAACCTCGCCAGAGCCCACGTCACTCAGATTCCCCAGAATCTGTTGAGGTGGATCTTAGAAACAGCAAGGAGAAGCAAACATTTTTGAGAGATATGTATCAAAGTGAAAGCTGCAATACAATTGTTGGGTTTGTTATAAAACAGGACATAAGACATACAGGGTTTGGGGTACTGCAGTAATAATGGGCAGCTTCGAGTTAAATCTAACCAGCGCTTACCCAAGTGAATGTTAATGTTGGGAAAATGGATTTCATGAGCGTGTATGAGCTGGGTTGCTTTAGTAGTATGTTGAGCACTGAGCTGTTGATCAGGCAATTTTGGAATTGGTGCTGTGTGATCAGAAGAGCAAATCAAATACTTTGCTCTTGAGGATCTTTGGGGAATAGTCATTTTAATATATTGAATTTTACATGACGTCTGAATACAAGCAGTTTTTTTTATGTTACGGGTATATACCTGAGTTGTGCAAGACATTAAGTTACGAGAATAAAGTTGGCTTTAGAGAATTTGGAAAATACATTAAACTGACTTAATGAAAGACAGGCAATATATGTTATTTACTGTAAGGTCTGTAATATACATATATCCCTCCAAGGCATAAATCTCAAAAGTCAAAGGTGACTCAACGATGGTGAACAAAAGAAGTCAAAAATTACATTAGATCTAAGAAAAGGGTCATATATTGTGGATTCATTGAACTTTTGGATGCAACAAAACAGGACAGATAAACTGATAAGTAAAGTATAAAGACAACAGGAACACAAACTAACCAGAAACAAAAAGACAGATGAAAAACTGCCATGAATATTTGAAAGGAAAATAAAAGCAAGGTCAAATGTGGAGAGTGAATGTGTGGACAGGATAATTTATTGTGGAGAACAGAAACAATGACAGGGGGAAACTAAGCAGTTACTTTATGTCTGTCTTCACGGAGGAAGGGCCAGAAAATCTCCCAGAAATACCAAGTGACAATGGGACTTGTATAACTGAAGACTAAAATCATTCATATCAGTGACCAGGTAGCATTTGAAAGCATAACTGTATTGATAAGTCTGACAGACCAAAAGTACTTCATATCAGAGTTTCAGAGATAGCTGAAATGGAAATAATAAGTGCATTGGGAATCACTGTATTTTTCTGTATTCAGGTGGAAGGTTATAAATGCATTCCAAGGTTTTACAAAGGGAAGAATAGGGAGAATGGTGAAGTACCGACCAGTTAATGTATTGTTCACAGTGGGGAATCTGTTTGAATTTATTGTAAAGAATGTGATATTGGACACTTGGAAAGTTATAGCAAACGTCTAGAGAATGATGCTAGATTTCTGAAAGGGAAGGCAACATTTACAAAAATTTTGCTTGAAGATGTCTCTTGTCGATATAAACATTGGAGAACCAGTGGATATGGTATAGTTGGATATCAGGAGGACTTTTTAAAAATTCATACGGAAAGTTAGACCTAAAACAATAAAGCAAATTGTATCGGTAAGAACATATGCACATGGAGGAAGGTAAAGTTAAGTTTCCCTTTTTTTGAAGGGAATCAGATTATCGGCAATGAAAAGTTCTGTGCTCTCTCTCTCCACGGATGATGTCTTACTCGCTGTGAGTTCTAGCATTGGTTCAGTATAGATCCCAGCTTCTGTAGTAATTCGCTGTGAGTAGAAGTGAAGTTCTGCACCAGTGACACATCGTGTTGGTCAGACTGTACCTGGAGTATGGTGTACAGTTTTGATTTTCTGATCTAAGTAAACCATACTGATCACATATACTGAATGTACATTCTCTAGATTAACCCCTCGGATGGCAAGATTGTCCGATGAGGGAACTCCGCCTGTATTCTGTAGATTTTCAGAGACTGAGACGTGATCGAAATGTAGCTTTCAAAAACTTTACACAGAGGGGAATGAAGAACATAGGGGTATTGAAAAGTGCGAGTAGGATTAGTGAGTATCTTAAGATATTCCACAAGGACCTCAAGTAGGACAGAATAACCAGGGAATAATTGGAGCCTATTAGAAACCAAGAGGATAATCAGTGTGTGAAGCTGGAGAATATTGATAGATTGGGACATGAGAGATTCACATCTGTTTTACGCAGGAGAAGGAGGAGGCATAGTTCAAGAAGATGGACTGGGAAACTCGTGGGCAGATTGATATGAAATACAAGCAAGGATTGATAGTTTTGGCTGGTATAAAATTAGACAAGCCCACAGGTCTGGCTGCGTTGCATCACAAACTGTTGTCGGAGAAAGGCCTTGACCCGAATGTTTAAGTAAATTCTGGTCACAGGGCAGGGGCCAGAGGAACTCAGAACACCTTTCACAGGAACGGTTGGTGCAGGTAGATAAGGGAACTATAGATCAGTGAGTACCAGATCAGTGTCAGTGAAACTATTGGGGAAAACAGGGTGGGAGAAAATGGATCTTCATTTAGAGAGGGATAGTCATCAGAGGGGAGTCATAACGAATTAATTTTATTGAACTTTTTTCAAGAAGGTTGATCATATGTTTTTATTTCAGCAAGACCTTTGACAAAGCCCCACATGGGAGACTGATAAAGAGAGTAAAATCTCATGGGATCAAGGGTAAGTTGGTAAGTGACATTCACAATGTCTTTGTGGCAGGACAAAGAGGGAGATTCTGGAAACTGTGTGAATCGACATAAGTATCCAGTAGTATAGTATACAGGTCAATGGTGTGACCCTTATTATTTGTGATACTCATAAATAATGTAGATATAAAAGTGTAGGGCGTGCGTTTACGTGAAGTGTGGTGCGTGAGTTTACATGTATCGCAAAGATTGCACGGGTGGTTGGCAGTGAGGGGGTAGGTCTTATGTTACCGAAATATACAGATGGAATGGCCAGATAAGCAGATCAATGGCAGATGGATGTAACCCAGATAAATATGAGGTGGTGCACTTTGGAAGAAGGAACCAGACAGGGGAGTACTCAATGAATGGCAGCACACTAGGAAGCTCAGAGCGTGCTTCTCCACACACCCCTGATTGGGACTGGGCAGGGTAATAGTGGAGTTAACAAGTTGTTTGGAATAGTAAATATAACCTTTACACATCGAGACATAGCGTACAATACTAATACAGGACTTTAGTTAGGCCAAGATGTAATACTGTGTGGTGTTCTGGGAGCCAAATTACAAGAAGGATGTGATTGTACTGGAGGGGGTGCAGAGGAGATTCACCAGGATGTTTTATGGGATGGAGCATATCAGCTATGGAGAGAGGCTGGGTAAGCTTGGGTTATTTATATTGGAGCAGAGAATTCTGAGCGGAATGTGATTCAGAAGGATAAGATTATGAGGAGCATGGACCGGGTGGATAGACAGCAGCTGTTACTTTTCGTCAGTGGGCCAAAAACAAGGGAGCACACTTTTAAAGCGAAGGGTTTGACATGTAGAGAGGATTTGCTGATTGCTTTTCACCCAGAACGTGTTGGGGTCTGGAATGTACTTCCTGAGAGGGGAGTTATCGTGGTAACTTCATAACTGCTAAAAACCTACTTAGGAGAGCTCTTAAAGTGTAATAACATTCCCGGCTATTGGCTTGGTGTAGGAGAGTGGGACGAATGTAGATTGAGCTGTATTTCTGACGGTGCAGAGTCTATGCTCCTGTGATTATATGGTGTGCACATGAATTGCTGGGTTTCTGAAGACAACATTAATAAGAGTTATAAGGTGAACTGTCAATGGAAAAGATAAGAGAAAACAAGTGCAGCTTCGTTACACTCTGAATCCAGAGAATAGAAAATGAGAGCAGGGAAATGGCAGAACTATTAAGCAACTACTTCAGTTTTGTCTTCACAGAAGGAAACAAATGAAACAAATTAAATCTTCCCAGCAAGACTAGAAACACTAACTGTCGTCAGAAAAAAAGAATAAAATTAGTAAAAAATATGTTTTGGGAGAAATTATTGGATTGAAAGTATGGTTGAATTTAGAATACAGATAGAAGGTGAGAAGATAATATCCTATATCAAGGGCCTGTGTTTAAACAAAGAAGATGGCAATAGGATGAGAGAGGAGTTGGGTAAAGATGGCAGGAAGTGAAGACTTTATGGTGGAATCGTTAATGAACAGTGGAAGGCTTTCAAAGCAATCTTTCAACGTTCTCAGCAACAGCATATAATAGTGAAATGGAAGGACTGTAGGAAAAGGGTAATCTGCCAGGAATGTCTCAGGAAATAAGGGAGACTATCAAATTAAAATAAATGGTATAAATAATGGCAAAGACCAGTGGGAAAGTAGAAGATTGGGAACATTTTAAATGTCAAAATAAAGCAACAAAGAAAGGTATCAAGACCCATCAGATAGGTTATGAGAGTAAACTACCTCAGAATATGAAGACAGATAGCAAAATATTCTATAAATATACAAAACAAAATGAATGGCTAAGGTAAGCAATGGTCCTTCAGAGAAGGGGTATCCAGTAAAGGGATATGAGGAAATGGATGAGGAGTTGAAGAGTTATTTAGTCCGTCTACACAATGAAGGACAGTAATAACATACCAGCAATTGTCAGAGAGGAAGGTAAGTGAGTACCTGGAAACAACCATTCCCAAGACAGAGATAGTGTTGGGCAAGCTCGTGGAGCCAAAGGTAGATAAGTCTCCTGGCCCTGATAGAATGTATCCCAAGGTACTAACAGAGGTGATGAGAGAAATAGCAACTGCACTTGCGGACATTTTTCTGAATTCACTGGACTCTGATGCAATTCCAGCAAATTGGAAAATAGGAGTTCACACACCACTGTTTAAAAAAGGAGGTAGACAAAATGTGGGGAATTATAGACCGGTTAGCATAACAGCTGTAGGGGAAAATATTTCAATCTGGAATCAAGAATTAAATGGCAATGCATCTTGATAGAAATTGTCCCGTTGGGCAGACACAGTGATGGTTCATGAAAGGCAGGCCTCGTGTAACTAACCTACTGGAATTCTCTGAAGACATTACAACTGCAGGAGCCCAGTAGGTGTGGTGTACTGAGATTTCCAAAAGACATTCAATATAGTGACGCCAAAAAGGCTGCTGCGTAAGGTGTGGCATTACGGGCAATGTATTAGCACGGATAGAGGATTGGTTAACTAACATGAAGCAACGAGTGGGAATACATGATTGTTCTTCTGGTTGCTGATCAGTGACTAGTGGAGTGCCTCAGGGATCGGTGCTGGGACTGCAATTATTCACAGCTTGCATAAATGTTTTGGAATAGGGGGCCACGTGTAGTGTCTCAAAGATTACACATGATACTAAAATGAGTGGCAGAGTAAAGTGTGCAGAGGACTGTTAAACTTTACAAAGGGACATAAATAGTTGAAGTTAGTGGGTCAAGGTCTGGCAGATGGAGTTCAATTATAATAAATGTGAAATCGTCCATTTTGGTCAGTAAAATAGTAAAGAGGACTCTTATTTGAGTTGTTTTTTTAAAAAGCAGCATGCTTTGTGCAGAGGGACTTGGGTGTCCTTGTGCATGAATCACAGAAGTTGGTCTGCTGGGGCAACAGGACGTTAAAAAGGCAAATTTAATTTTGTCATTCATTGCAAAAGGGATTGAGTGTGAAAGCAAGGAGATTATGAGGCAGCTGTACTGGATGGTGAGAGACCACACCTGTAGTACGTGTAGTTTTGGTCTCCCTACTTGAGAAAGGAAAAACTGGCACTACAATGGATGCAGAGGAGGCTTGCTACGTCGGTTTCAGAGGTGAGCGGGGGTGGTTATGAGTAGAGATTGAATAGATTGGAATTATACATTGATTGGAATTTGAAAGAATGAGGGAGGAAAGAATAGAAACATATATATTTGCGAAGGGAGTAGATAAAATAGAAATATAATGGATGCTTCCAGAAGCACGTGAAACGAGGACAACAGAGCAAAGCTGCAAAATTAGATGGAGCAGATTTAGGACTGAATTGAGAAGGAAATTCTTGACCAAGAAGATTGTGAATCTGTGGAATTCTTCGCCCAGTGAAATAGTTGAGGATTTGTCAATGAATATGTTTCAACTAAGATAATTTTTGAACAGTAAAGGAATTAAGGATTATGATTGGGCGGGTAAGTGGGGCTGAGGCCAAGAAATGATCAGCCATTATCTTATTGAATGGTGGTGGAGGCTTGAAGGGCCCGATGGCCTACTCCTGCTCCTAGTTTGTACGTTCTTATGTAATGGGTGAACGTGAAATGGGAATCATATTTGGGAAATTGACTGGTCAATGCATACAGAGAAAAAATGGATGCAATGCATTTAGATTTCCTTAAAGATGTTGATAAAACACTATGGCCTAGTGGGCAAACTCAAATGTTACAGGATTGGGACTAAAATATGAACATGGTTTTAGATGAGGAGAATTGACAGGAAGCACTGAACAGTTTTGAAGTGGAAGGATCGTGTCAAGCATTTAGTTGAGGGAATCAAATGCAATATTTCTCAGTCTGCTGACAACATTAAACGATGTTGGATTGTTAGTGGGTGAGGAGGATATAAAAAAGCTCCAAGGTGACTGAGGCAAGTGGAGTGAATGGGCAAATACGTGATAGATGAAGATGTGACAGTGTGCACTTTGATTGGGAACAATGGAACAGCAAGCTATCATTTGAAAGGGGATTGGATGAAACATGTTGGTCTTTAAAGGGATTTATGTTCTTTTTATTTTCCTGCTGTGACCTCCGATGTCAGTGCAGGGCAGTGAGTTCTGAAGGCAGAAGTCAATACTGGGAATGGCATTGGCACGCTGACCAGTGTACACAGACCCAAGTGGGGAACTGTAACATTGAAAAGAGTCTGGATCTCATTGCACGCCAGTCACAGAAAGCAATATTACAGGAGCAGAAAGCAGGTAGGAAGATAAATGGTGTGTTGACCTTCATTTTTCGGGGCTTGACTTACAGGAGTAAGGGTGTCTTACTGCAGCTATACAGGGCCTTGGTGAGAGCCCATCTGAACATTGTGCAGTATTATGTGTAGTTTTACTCTCGTAATCTAATAAAGGACAAACCTGACATTGAGGGAGAGCAGTGAAGGATGACCAGACTGATCTCTGGGATGACAGGCTTGTTGTGAGAGCAGCGTTTGGGGCGACTGGGACTGTATTCCATGGGATTTAGGAAAATGAATGGAGATCTCAGTGAAACATATAAAACTCTGACAGGGTGAAATTGATTGGAAGCAGGGTTGATAATTCCCCTGGCTTGGACATCTAAAACAAGGCGCCACAGTATTAGGTTAGGCAGGCCACTCAGCATTGAGATGAGAATAAATGTCTGCACTCAGTGAGTGGTGACTCTGGGGATTGCTCTCCCACATAAGCTGTGGAACACAAGGCACTGAATATAAATAAGGATTTCTCGTCAATAAACCGATTGGGAGGCATCTGGAGTACAGCTGTCACAAGCTCTCAGATGCTAGGGAGGAGGCCTCTGCAGGTTCAACAAAACTGTGTTTCCCGTTTCCTTTTCTGAGACCGAGGCTGGTGCTGGGTGTTCTGTCAGTTTTATCCTTCCAAACCTTGGAGCAGTTTGATACAATTTAGTGTCTTGCTTCACCATTTTAGAGACGATTAAAAAGTTTCACATGCGTGTGTGTCAAGAGTCACGTTTAGGCCAGAGCAGGAATGCATGGAATTCACCAGACCAGAATTCACTTCCTGAAAGTACATTGGTGAAGCAAATTGGAGTTTGCAATTGACATTGATTTCAGTGTCACGGTTACTGATACCAGATTTTAGATCTCGATATTTTATTAATTGTTATTAACTTCCATCAGCTGCCAGAGCATTAGCCTGGTTTGGAATGGTAATCCAGTGACATTTCCACAACACAGGACCATCTCCACATGGGTAGCTATCTGTAACCACACTGAGCAGGACATTTCTGTGCTGTTTGACAGATCTGTCGAAAAGAACTTCTACTAGTTTAACAATCGTGACGGGACTGAGGGGGTGGTAATGGGTCAGAATTTAACTATTCCCCTCTTAGCGAACTGGACATAGCTGAGTAATTTTCCGCATTGCTATGGAAATGTCAGAGTTGGAGCTGGAATGAAGCAGCTTCCTCAGGGACACGGCTTGTTGTGCAGCACAAGTCTTCAGTCCTCTTGCAGGAATGGTGTCAGGGCCCATTGCCTTTATCATATCTACTTTGTTCACCTGTATCTTCAAGTCACGTACAGCAAATCAAATTGATTGAAGATGGGCATCTGTGATTCTGTGGACATTATGGCAAGGGTGAGGTTAATCATCCACTCAACACTTCTGGTATAGTATCGTACCAAAACGACATTCTTAACTATTACACTGATGTACAGGGCTGTTCCATTATTTGGGATGGGGATAATAGTGGAGCGCTCTCCTCCATGAAGTTGTTTAACCGTCCATCACCTTTTATGGCTGGATGTGATAGACTGTTGCTTTGTTGGTGTTGGGATCATTGCACCCTCTCTATCAGATGTTAGTTCTGCTGTTTGGAATGCAAGCAGTCAATTTTGGCAGCTTGAACGAGTCGTCATCAGGTTTAGGTACACATGATTCGGACATTGGCACGTTCACCAATATATCACTGAACAATAGATCAACATGGTTGGAATGGTAGACCGAGGTATCATCCCAGAAAAAACGTTACAGATTGTACTTGAATATAATTCTGCTTCTGCTGCTGATGCTGTGGTCTACAGAACCACATCTATGCCAGCAAATCTCTATTTAAGAAAGTTTGGAAGTTAGATCATTTAAAGTATTTACAGATGAGTTTTGACTTGGAAATAAATTCAGTATAATGAAGGACTAGTGATGAAGGAGGAGTGAAAACGTTGTAGACTCTTAGAATCATATAATATGCAAACAGACCTTTCGGTTTAACTCGTCCATACTCACCTGGTTTCCTAAATTGAATTATTACTATTTATTCTTCTTCTAGCACAGACCCCCTCCAAACATTTCCTATTCATTTACACATCCAATTGTCTTCCAAATGTTGCATTTGTACTTCCCAATGCGACTTCCTCTGACAGCTCTCTACCTATACACACCACCCTCTGTGAGAAACAACTGTTCTTTTGATATCATTTCAATTTCTTCCCTCTCGCCTTAAAACTATCCTCTCTGTTTCTGGACATACCCACCAGTGGGAAAAGATCTTGTCTATTCATCCTATCTATGCCTCTCATGAGGAAATAAAGGTCACCTCTCAGCCTCCAACGCAAAAGGAACAAAATCCAAGCCTTATATCTCAAAACCTCCGGTCTCCGTAACATCATTTTAAATACTTTTGCCCCCGTCCCAGTTTATAACATCTTTCCTATAGCGGGGCGACAAGAATAGTACTCAGTACACCAAATGTGGCCTTAGTATTCTCTTGTAGAACCACGACATGATGCTCTAATTCCTGTAATCAATGCTCTGACCAATGGAAGTCAGCTTGCCTTATGCCTTATTCACTGCCCTGTCAACAGGCGACTCCACTTTGACGGAACTATATACCTGGTCCCTGGATCTCTATTTGGCAACACTCCCTAGCATGCTACCATTTACTAAAATAAATCCTACACTTGTTTGCCTAACAAAGTGCAATATCTCACATTTATCAGCATTAAGCTCCATCAGCCAATCCTCAACCCAGTTTCCAAGTAGATCAAGATATCTTTATTCTCTAAGACAGCCTTCTTCACTGTCCACTATAACTCCAATTTTGGGGATTTCTTCTCCAAAATTATTATCCCTGGTTCCAATATTCTCATCCAAATCATTTACAAAAACAATGAGCAACAGCCTGGTCATTGCGGCACAACGCTGGACTCAGGCCTCCAATTGGAACAGCAAATCTCTCCCAGCTCCCTCTGTCTCCTACAGTCAAGCCAGTTTTGCATCTAATTGGATAGGTCTCCCTGATCTCCTGTGATCTAACCTTATTAAACAGACTACTGTGTGGAACCTTGTTGGGCCTCACTAAGGTCCACGTAGACAACGTATGCTGCTTTACCTTCATCTATCTTCCGATCACCTCTTCAAAAACTGCAATCTAGTTTGTGAGATATGGATTCCTAGACATAAAGCCGTGCTGAATATCCGTAATCAGTCCTTGCCTTTCCAAATGCATGTAAATCCTGCATCTCAGAATCTCGTTCAAACACTTCTCCACCCTTGACATCAAACTCACTGGTCTGTCGTTCCCTGGGTTTTCTTTGCAGCCAAATTACAAATAACGTAACAACATTAGCTGTCTTCCTGTCCTCCAGGACCTCAACCGTAGCTGTCAATGATACACAGAAGAAAGTAAAGAGAACTGCAGATTTCGTAAACCAGAAACTAAGACAGAAATGTGCTGGAAAATCTCTGCAGGTCTGGCAGCATTTGTGCAGAGAAATCCAAGTTAATGTGTTACAACACGGGGGAACCGACGCCCCCCGGAACTCACTGTGCTTGTAAATCCTTCAACTCTCTTAAAGGTGCAGTACCCTTCACACGTTCATAACACCTTCTCTCTAAAAACAAACATCATAATGAAAACACGGTCTCATTTGTTTTTCTATTCTTCAAACATTACCATAACATACAGAAAACTGAAATCTAAGTTCATCTTAACTCCTTCCTATTTACCTATATTTAACATTGGATAAATACAAATCTTGTCTAAACTTTATCAGTTAAATCGGTGAGAACGCATCTGCGATTGCATCCTACTACACACTACATGTACAATTTTTAAATTAAATGTCTGTAACATAATACTCCAATGAAATAGTCTTTAAAGTGTTGAAGAATGCAAGCAGATTGGGCTCCATGTACACAAACGTCTCCAACACGCTGTTTGTGAATACACATTAAAATGTTATAAGGCTAGTACCAAACTCAATAGTTCTTTCTCAACCGTGGAATATTTTCTCTGGTGGATGTTGAGTTTCTTTGAAAAGTACGATCCCACCTCATTGTCCTGTAGCAGTATAGCTCCAACTCCTATGTCACTCACGTCGATGGCAACTTTGAAAGGTTTTCAAGCATTTGGTGTAGCTGAAAATGGTTTGGTGCTCAACATTTCTTTTTAATGTCGAATGCCTCCTGGCATTGTTCTTTCAAGCAAAACTTTGTGCTCTTCTTCAGCAACTCGGATAATGGTGTCACAACACTGCTAGAGTTTGGAACAGCTGTCTGACAGAATCCGCTGACTCCGAAGGAGCGAAGCACCTTTCTCTTTGAGGTTGGCCGTGGAAATTCCTCAGTTGCTTTTGCCTTTGTGTTCCATGGGATCAACCTTCCATGACCGACATTTTGTCCCTAGAACATCATGTCTGCTTTCACAAATTATGTTTTGTTTAATTTTATCACCAGTTTTGTTTCTCGTATTCGTTCAAAAAGGTCTGCCAACTGTACCAAGTGATCTTTCCAGGAATTAGTAAAGATCACTACATCGTCTAAACGAACTGCACAGTTTATTAACCAGGTCACAACTGTTCATGGGTCTTTGGAATATTTTGGGTGTGTTCGTCATTTCAAAGGGCATCACTCTGAATTGATACAGACCATTTGGCGTTACAATTCAGAAATTTCTTTCACTGTCTCTGATAAAGGTACCTGCCAGAATCCACGCATTAACTCCAACTTCGTGATGTAACTGACTTGTCTAACTTTCTCGATACAGTCCTTCAAATGTCGGTATTGGATATAAGTCTGATTTTGTGTCGATCTTCCAATAATCCAAGCAAAATCATTGAGTCCCATCCGGTTTGGGAACTAAGATGATCGGCGAGCTCCACTCGCTCGGGCTTGGTTCGATGATGTCCTCATTGAGCATAACCTCCACCTCCTTCTGGACTTGTCTGGCTTTGAGGGATAAAGCCGATATGGATTGTATTATCGGAACAGTATTCCCTACATCTACTTCATGTACAATAGCATTAGTTCTCCCCCCACACATATGATTCTAACATATGTCCTCATACTGCAATAACGAACCTTTCACCTGTGTTCTATGCTCCTCAGACAGATAGTTTACTAATCTATCCCACTGCTCAAGGACTTCTACTTTTTTGACATATTTACGAGGCAAATCAAAATCCACGATATTTGGATTTGATTCCTCACTCTGTAGGGCAGTAACTAACACCTGTTTCTCCAATTCTTTCTCTCCTCTACTTTTCAGGAGGGGACCTAAACACTCATTTATAACCCACATAAAGGGGTCTTTGAATGTGGGAATTGGCAACAAATGTGCTAGTGTCATCACTGTCCGTGGCCTACCTACCATTTGGCATGAATGACATGTATGCCAAACGTTAACCACATCTTTGTGCATTCCAGGCCAATAAAAATGTTTTTGTCCCTTAGCCCGAGTCTTTCGTACCCCGAGGTGACCTCCTACAGGTAGTTCATATGTTACCTGTAAAACCTCCTGTCTCTATGCAACTAGCAACACAAACTGGTGCACCTCAGCACATTTCTCCTCTGCACTGACCTGATGTGGTCTCCATTTCTGTCTAAAGATCTATCTTTCAGATAATAACCCTCATGAATATCCTCTGCCTCCTTTTCAGAGTACACATCCACATATATATCTTTTATCGCCTTGTCTGTCTGTTGCAAGTCCCTTAGCCTTTCAGGCCAAAACACCTCTGTCTGACCCACTGCCTGTTCAGGTTTTCCCTACATCATAATGGCAAACAGGGTGTCCATTAACTGAACCTCAACTCCTTCATCTTCGTCTATAGTTTGTCCTTCGTGCTGTGACTTATAATAGTGGGATATGGTTACTGTACAGCCTGGGAAAATACCAGGATATTTCCGATTTAACATTTCAGCTTCTTTGTCTACCTTGGGCTTCTCCAAAACAAGCAATGTCACTCCCAACTTCGACCCTGCTAAATCCTTCCCAAGAACAAACTAGAGTCCTGGATCTGACAGTCTGTCAATCATTCCCACTATAACTTCCCCAGTCTTGAGTAGGCACTCCAACCTGATCTTACATAGGGAAATGCTAAATTTCTGTCCATCTTTCCCATAAATTAATACATTCTGGAGTAACTGATCAGAAAACTACAAATTCATTCATCTCTTACTATTAGCGACTGGTTAGTTCACGTACCTCTCAACATTATAAATTCTTGCCTTCCTCCCCCTGTTATTTCTGAGTAAACTTTACTCAGAGAGGCGAATTCTTTATAGAGATCAGGTACTAACTCCATACCCAGCCCCTGCCGAGGCTGTGCACTTTCCTGCAGCTCATCTGTTCTTGTTGGGGTTTCCTTTAAAACTTTCACTAATGCCACTGGCTTAGCTTCTTTTACCACATCTTTTCCCAAAGTCCCTTTCTTAACAATCAGCACTGTGACCATACATACACCTCCTTATGTCGGTGAAAACACCTTTCCCCAATGCCCTTTGGAAACCACCGGCACTGTAATTTTCTGTGTCCCACTCCATTACAGTGAAAACACCTGAGGCCTTTCACCTCCTTTCCACTCTCTTGGGCAGCTTCTTTAACCTGTGGTAAACTCATATGTTCTACTCTTTCTTTTATAGTGTAGCATCTCCCCTTCTCCCAAATTCTATCCCCCACAGGACGGAATTATGGCTGGAAGTTCTCTTATGCAGCAAAATGTATTCATCTGCTAATTCTCCTGCCCTTCTCAATATCTGAACTTTCTTTTCCTCCACGTGAATTATTATCATCTCTGGAAGTGAGGTTTTAAACTCCTCCAGCAGAATAATCTCCCTTAGAGCCTCACAAGTCTTATCTATCTTTAAAGCCTGCACCCATCTATCAAAATGCCTATGTTTAATTCTTTCGAACTCAACATTTGGCTGACCTGGTTCCTTCTTTATGTTTCCAAACTGCTATCTATATACTTCTAGTACCAATTCGTAAACACATAAAATGCATCGTTTCAAGTCTTCATAATCTCTTAACCCCTCATCTAACAGCGTCGCAAATACCTCACTAACCCTGCCCACCAACTTAGTCTGAACTAGCATTGCCAATAAATCCTTGCACCACTCTACCTGCCTAGCCAATTTTTTAAATGAAATAAAGAAGGTTTCAACATCTTTCTCATCAAAATGTGGCAGAGTTTTGAGATAGTTGTATTTTTCACTAATGTCCCTTTTACTCTCCATCCTGTTCACTTGACTTTGCTGACTAAATCGCAACTTCTCAAGTTCGAATTCCCTCTCTCCTTGCTCAGCTCAGAACTTTCTCCTCTCTTTTTATTACTCTCCCTCTCTTCCCTCTTGCTTTCTCTTTCTTGTCTCTCTTTCTCTCTCCCTTTGTTTATCTTTAAACTGCATTTTCTTCAATTGTAATTTAAGATTTTTTTCTAAATCTCCTGCACTTGTCTGTTTCTCTGACACACCTTAGTGTTTGACTACTTTCCTAATAATTTCAGCTTTACTCTTGTTCTTGGTTAAACCCAAATCTAAATTCTTTGCTAATTCTAAACGTTTGGCCTTTATGTTTCCTTCTAAACGCCCTCGGCAAATGTGAGAATCATCTTCAAATCCCAGAACCTCTTTAATATTTTTAAAGAGCCATTTCTCTCACTTTAAATTTAACCAACCACAAGTCACCGAAATTAAACAAAGTGTCTCACCGACTTTTTATTTAAAGCTCTCGGATAATAACGTGTAAATGATTAAATCTACTGTGCATTTTCATACCCCAAACCCAATGTTACATTTTTGTCATGTAACATGTTAAATGTTACATTTTAACTTTTTCAGAACATCATCAACTTTATAACAATATCGTTTGTCAGCCCTACATAGTTTTCCATAAATTTGATCAACTAATTTCACAGAATAGTCTTTTCTGATTAAAAAAATTCCCGTTTTCTCTCATCCTCCATTTGTCTAAATCCTTCTTTCCAGTATGATTCCAATTTCCTACAATGTTATTGTATTCTTCGACAAAGTAATACATTGTGTCTGTTTTGTGAATAATCCTCTGTAATTGAACTGAGATGAAAGAATGAGATGCAATCACATTCCCATATGAAGAAGTAAATGTGCAACTTTTTCGAGCTTTCTGACATTAAAAAAAATATGCAAAAATCTCCTTTGTTCAGGATTGGGAAAGTGAACAAATGACGTTCACGAACAGAACATGAGTAATTCAATTAAAATTTACTGGGATCATTGAATGACCAAATATTTAGTTTTCTCCTGAACGTTTAAATTCAGCGTTGATTCAAGTCTGTGTTGCGTATGTTTTTATCAATATGCACATATCATCGGTGACAAAACACGAAGTTGCTGGAAATGCTCAGTGTTTCTGGAAGTATCTGTTGTCAGAAAAGAGATTCAACATAGACTAACAGAATGGGTCTAAGTTGTTTACTTCTTGCCAATAATGTTCAGCGATGTGTTGGTTAGGTGTATTAGTCAGGGGCAAATGCAGAGTAACGGAGTAGGGGAATGGGTCAAAGTGCATTACACTTCAGAGGGTCAGCGAGGACGTGGTGTGTGAAATGGCCTGTTTTCCCACCCCAGTGATTCTATGATTCTATGAATTCTTCATACAAAGGGCGATTGGTGCGAGGATCAGGGATGTTTCCGAGCATGTTCAGGGCATACTGAAGGGGGAGAGTGAACAGTCAGCTGTCGTGGTACACATTGATACGAATGACATCCGTAAGAGTAATGAAATGTCCAGCAAAGAATGTTTAGGAAGCGAGGCCTGTGTTTAAAAGCAGGATCTCCATGGTTGTGTGGAAAATACTGACTTCAATAATTTCAGTCCGATTCAAGATCTGAAGCAACAGTATCGTTCATTATACTCTTGCAAGAGTGGTGCCTATAAGTAGGCACACTGAGTTTAAAAAGTTCGCAACTTTTTATACAATTCATTCCTCTTTTACTCCTCTCCCATTTATTCCATTCCTTCTCCCCTGATTACATCTCCCACTTCTCTAAACATGGCTGTTTATATCTTGCTTCATCTGGCCTTGTTCGTGACAAAAATGCATGTCCTGCTTGGCTGTGTCACCACATCCCTCTGTGGTCTATTATTATATATCCTGCTTGACTGCCATCTGCTTCCTTGCTCGATAAAGCAACATTTCCTTCCATTCTTTGCCCATACTGAGCCTTATGAACTCTTGATTGTGTCTTTTTTGTTTTGCAGAAGCTGGAAACAGATGCTTATAACTGTTTATACAAGCATATCTCGCTTAATCTGCACCCCTCTTCCTCTTTCATTTTTCAGCCTTGTGATCGTTGCAGATAACAACATTTATAATTACTCCTCACAATTCCCCCTTTTTGTTTTTACATGCAATTGTTGTTTCTATAATTTTTCCTTTAAGCATCGCCCCCAAAATCACAAGAATCATTCATGAGACTTCATCCATCTCGGTCTCACTCATCCCCTCATTATTTAATAGAAAAACGACCTTCTGCCTGATTCACTTTTAGGGGCATCTGTTTCATTAAGACTGTCTCAATCAGTCTTTGGGCGTGTCCTTGTATACAGCGCAACAGCCAATGGCTATGAATACCCCGGCTACTACTATCAGAACGTAAGGATGGAAACCACCACCCTCTTCCGTTTTCCAAACCATGATTCAAGCCATCCCGTGAGAGATGTGTCTACTCCTGAATTATCAGCCAGTTCCTCTGCTAAGGTAGTCAATCCTCTTAAGGCCCGGTTAATTGAACCGGGTGCAGTGTTATTAGCAATGAAGGTACAACAGCTTCCTCCTAACATCACACACAAACACACACAAACACACACACACAGACACACACACACACACACACACACACACCTTTTCAACTAGAATCATATCAAGGGCCTTTCTGTTTTCCCATGCCATCCTACTTGTCGCATCAAGCTGTTCTGAAATTCCTTTAACATCTCTTGTATAATTTATAAATCGCTGTTGAAAATAGAAAATGTAAATTACACAATCTACATTTTTGTTAACTGTTACCCACAAAAAGAGAGTTGACTCGAAGCCTGCTGCAATCTGGTCGCAAACCTTGAAAATCAGGTACCCCCCTCCCCCCCACCCCCCGAGACTGCGATAGAATTGAGATAAATCCTGTCATAGAAAGAAGAATCTAAGAGTGATCTCTTACTCTTCTTTTAGCTGAAAATGTGTTGCTGGAAAAGCGCAGCAGGTCAGGCAGCATCCAAGGAACAGGAGAATCGACGTTTTGGGCATAAGCCCTCATTCCTGAAGAAGGGCTTATGCCCGAAACGTCGATTCTCCTGTTCCTTGGATGCTGCCTGACCTGTTGCGCTTTTCCAGCAACATATTTTCAGCTCTGATCTCCAGCATCTGCAGTCCTCACTTCCTCCTTCTCTTTTACCCTAGTATCTTTTCCTTCTCAAATGCCAGGGTAAATGGAATTGCCAATTGTACAATTGCACTTATCCCTCTCCAATCCGGAGGTAGGGTGGGTCTCCACAGTAACACCACAGATCCGCTCAGGGAACCTTTAGTGCTGACTAGTTCCCTCCCTTGTCTGTATCAGTGAAATTATTAATCTTTGTACATAATTTCAGCTTCCCCAAATCTCAAGACCAATTTGTACCTCGTCTATGCACATACGATGTGTGAATTCCGACTGCGACTGAAGAATTGGCGGGGGGCGGGGGTAGGCTTTTAAGTCTTTCATCTCCAGTAGAGGGACCATCAGAGAGAGGGAGGTGCAGTTCCTATCATTCCACGCAGTCTTACCCTGATGCAGGGCTATCATACATTTCATGCCCTTCCTGTCTTGCTTCCACCCGAGTGGAAAGGGAACCACCTGAGCCACTGGTCAACCGGAGGCACATGCATAACAATTGCACTTATTCAGACTTTTTACAATATACTTTACCCATTCAACCCAGGCATTTGCATTCCTGTACCCAGTTTCTATATCGATGGTCTGTTTCAAGTCCTTTCCCTCTATAATTTTTACTACTTTACCGTCATTGGGAGGGGTGTAAGGTTGTATCTTATTATCCAGTAGTTCTACCCGTTTTCCCTTTCCTACACTAATTCAAAAACAACAGCCCAAGAAGTCACTCCCGTTTGATGTCATTTCTACCCCAATTGATTCATTTAATTGTATCTGATATGTGCCACACCCCCCCCTCCCGTGATTTCCTCCGTGCCATGTGGTTTTCTTTATTGTTAGATATATATTGAGATACACTCTTTATCGGGACAATAGAAAGCTGGTAGGAAGGGGGCCCGGTGTACTGTGACAAGACCATTATACCAAGTATCATCCCCAAGGCCATCCCCATAGGACTTATGATGTCTCGCTGAGCTGTGGTACTGTCTTTGATTATCTACATCCCCACAATTTACTAAGCTGCATGCATCGGCGTCTATTACTTGTGGATTATCAAACTCAGGAACCATTAATAACACATATGAAAATGATGTTTGACAAAATCCCAATACTAAGAGAGCGAGTATCATAACTCGAAGCTTCCCCAGCATTCTCAAAAATCATGCAGAAGCACCAAAAGACTTAATATACAATCCTGCGCTCGCGTCGCCACTGTATAATCAGTTACTCAAAGTCTCTTTAGCTTGGGTTTAGCGGTTCTTGCGTTGAGTTGGCTGTCCAGATGTCTTCCTCAATTGGAGATTCCACTGGCCCTTTGATCCGAGTGTATTGAGTCCAGACTTTCTCTCCCGTCCTTATCGCCATTTCGGTAGTCAAAAGAGCCTGGTATGGCCCTTCCCAGTCCGGTTGCAATTTAGTCTCTGTCCATGAATTTACTAAGACCGTATCTCCGGATCGAATTGGATGAACAGCGAATTCAAGGGGCGGAGTCTGTGCCAATAAATCCTGTTTCCTGAGGAAAGACAAAGAGGAGGACAAACCCAGTGTATACGAATTTAAGAACAAATCTTTAGTTTCTGGGTTTTGCAGTGGCCAGAGGATATGCCTCCACCCATCTGGATAAATGATCGACTATTACCAACATATATCTCAGTCTTCCCACTCGGGGTAAATCGGTATAATCTACCTGGATGCTCTGGAATGGTCTTCGCCCAGGTTGTCTCCCTCCTGGGACTTGTCTCCTTAACACTTTCTTGTTTACTTTTTTACGTGTTATGCATCCTTTCGCATATCTGTTTTGCTATCGTATGTATCCCATTGTATCCATATTTCCTTCAGACTAAATCACACATTGCTTGCACTCCCCAGTGGCTCCCCTGATGTCAGACAGACATCATTTCTCGCATCATCATTTTGTTTGACATTTCCCTTCCATCAGGTAACATCCAATGTCCGTCTGCTGTTTTTACACCCCTTAAATCATTCAATTCTTTTTCCTCTCTTTCAGTGAATATTGGTACTTTCCAAGGACCTGGGACAGTAGGTATTAGGGAATAGATCACCGCTTCTCGTGGGTTCAGGGCAGCTTCGTCAGTTACCTCATCGGCCAGTAATGTAGTTTTCCATTCTTTAATTAACAATCAATTAATGCAGTCATTTTCAAATTAACCGTGAATCAATATGACAGGTCACTGAGAATGTGTGAAGGGATCCTGCCAATTAATATTGATTCAGGCTAGCACACTCGATTTATTATAAATATTAATTAATAATTCTGTATATTATATAAATAAAATAATCATTATCTGTAATTCAAGTTGGAAACGCAACAAGTGACCAAAACATTTTTTAAAAAACTGCAATTGCGCAGTTCTGTTTGTTTACCAATCACTTGTGACTTCTCATTCTGTTTCTGTAATTTTTTTGCTCGAGCACATTCATTTTGAAGAACCTCGACAGATTTCAGAGCACCATTTGCAGGTAATTCAATCCCCAATTTTGTGGCAGTATTTTGTCATGAACGCAAAACTGATTCTTTGTGCCTCTCATCACAAAACTGTCGCCATTTCCAATTAACTCTTTTGTTCATCCTCCCTTGGGCTTAAAATTTAAGGATGACCTTGCTGTCCCATATCGACTAGGAAAACGACGTCCTTATTATAAAGGCGCACCTTTTAATTTATCAAGTGTTCCTGGTGGGCCCCAGGGGGCAGGAACCCCTGACACCCCTATTCTTCATCGAAATTCATAAGCAATATCGCCCTCTCTTCCCTTTTCAGATCCGGACACTCCTGCTTAAAGTGACCTTCTTTTCCACAGTAAAAACATCCCGCCTGTCGGGATTTCCACCTCGATCCCCGTCCCTGTCCACCAAACACCTTAACATCTCCTCCCTTTATTTTCAACATGCTGCCCACCACCATTCCGGTTTCTTTCTCCTTTTAGTTTTGACTTTTTTTTATTAACTCATCAACCGTGGGCTACCATTGTTTTTGCCTTTTGTTTCTGCTTCTCATGTTACGTTGCCAGATGTTTGTTTGCTCCCTATAACTTCAAATACCAATTCATCAATTTATGCTTCTCTAACTTTAAAGCCTGTCCCTAACTGTACATTTTGGAACCTTACTCATATTATATAATTATATATTATAAATTCATTTATTCAGTATTTAATACTTTAAATGTAAAATGCATACAGTTCCCAACTTTGAAATCCACTATAATTACCCGGTTTTATTCGCTTAATTTAATCCTAAAATTAGTTTTCTTAAGTAGTCTTAACCAGTCATTGCTCAACTGCAATACCATAGGTCGTGAAATAATCGGAGGTGTCTTAAAAGGATTTGTCTATTCTAGTTTAAAAAAAACATCTAATGCATGAATAATGGCCGGCTCCAAGGACACAGATATTAACTTTTGGATTTTTAAAATTACAATCAAATGTTGAACTGAAACGTCAATTGCCCTCCATACATCACTGATATGTAAGGATAAAAGAGATTAGTTAGAAACTGATAGTGAGGCAGCCATGACCTGTAAAAGAACAGGTGTTAACATTTTATTTCGTAATCACTGCAATATCCTTAACTTTAAAATAAATCATATTAAATTTCCATAATAGAAATCAGATTCAAAACAGTCTCGGATCTCAAGCTCCAGGGAACAAAGCACAAACACTCAGTCACCAACAAACAAATGTGCATTCAAACCAAATCACAAAGGTTTAAACTATCTATCAGCTGTTCAGGAATTGGGGTTAGAGTCCTCTGGGTGTGGTTGGGTTAGAGTCTCCTAAATTTGACTAGATTAATCAATTGACAAGGGGAGCCTCAAAGAATGATTCATCGAACGTATGAGGGATTATTTCTTCGAGTAACACCTCGAGGAACCAAAGAGAGAACTGGCTTTGCTATAATATAATGAAGAAGGAGTGATAAGTCATACTGTAGTACAAGATCACCTTAGAAAGAGTGACCACAAAATGCTGCAGTTTTACATTCAGACTGAAACAGTGAAGAAAGAGTCGCACATGTGAGGTTTAGTGTTGGACAATGATAATTTTACTGGCATGAGGAAGGGCTTGGCCTGAATGGATTTCGCAAAAAACATAAAAGGTCGGCACAGTTGAAGAACAGTGGCAACTACTTCGGGAGATAGTCCAAACTCCTTAGTTATAGTGTAATCCTGAGTGGAAGTGGAATTTTAAAAAGGTGAAAAGTGATCCATGTCTTAACAAGGAAGTCGATACTAACATAAAGGTGATGGCCTGGTGGCATGATCACCGACTGCTGCTTCAGATAATGTTCTGGGGACTCACGTTCAAATGCCGCCATTGCAGATGGTGGAGTTTAAATTCAATATGAACCTAGAATTAAGAGTGTATTGATAATAGTGAATCTATTGCTTATTGTTTGAATTATCCATACGTTTCACGAATGTCCTATAGGACTGGAAGCCACCATCCTTACCTTATCTGATCTGCATGTGACTTCAAACCCACACAAATTTGCTTGTTGCTTAACTGCCCTCTGGGTAATTAGGGAAGGACAATGATTGCTGTCTAACCAGCGACGCCATCTTTCTATGAATGGAATAGAGAAAAACGCTTTAATAGTTCGCAAACTTTCGTTAAAAATAAAATCAAAATGGCTACGAAGGAAAATGAGTCAAAAACATAAGAATTGATAAAGAATACTTCTCTGAGTAGGCAAAAAGTCAAAGAATGCTGAACGCAAATGTTGGTCTTTTAGAGATTGAAAACGGTGAGGTAGTAATGGGAAACTCAGAAGGGCAGAGGTAAAGCCAACACTTCTTGCTTTCACAGTGGAAGATAATTTCTTCCCAAAACTTACAACAACTGCAAAGGATTGTGCTGGAAGTACGATGCTGAGGGAAAAAGGTATTAAATACATTGATGGGATTAGAGGGAGGTCAGGCTCTTGGCCTGCAGTCTATTATATTAAAGGAGGTAACAGCAGAGGTACCTAATGTGTTAGTTACTATATTCAAAAAATCCTTTGATTCTGGAACTGTGCGGAACTATTGGAAAATTAATAATGTGACGCTCGTATTCAAAACAAGAGATAGGAAAAAATGACAAACTTTAGACAAGTGAGTTTTAACTCTGTAGTGGGGAAGTTTCTTCAGTCAACCATAACGTAGGAAATAACTGACCATTTGGAAAAACAAAGATCAGTTCACCACTGTCAGCACGGTTTCATGATGGGCAGGTTGTGCTTGACATACCTGCTGGAGTTCTTTGAGAACACAACAAACAATGTGGATAATTGGGATACAGCAACTGCTGTCCATCTAAACTTCAGAAGGCATTTGACAAGGTGCTGCATAAAGGACTGACCTAGCAGGTTAGATCCCGGGGGTTAAGGGTAGAATATTGAATTGGAAAAAAGATTGGCTTACTGACAGAACACAGAGCATCGGGATAACTGGTCTTTCTCTGCCGAACTAAAACTAGTGAGGTGCTGCAGGTTTCAGTTCTCAGACCTCCACTGTTTACAATCAATCCAAATGACTTGGAAGGAGAGAGTGGAGCAACTAAATTCACAGATGGTACTAAACTAGATGGCAAACAGGCCGTAATACTGAAATAAAGAGTTTACAGATGAATATTAGAAATTGGGGCAGATTGTTATATCTGGCAGATGGTGTTTAATGTGGTTAAGGGCAAAGTTGAATTTCCTTCCGCCACTCCTAATTTCTATGTTCTTGTGTTGCTCCATCTGCAGTTCTTTGAATTTTATTCATGGTTGGTGGCTGGGGTGAATGACTCGTGGGTTTTGGTCAAGGGAGGTGTAGGTTGCTCTGTGTGTCAGGAACAAGACATCAATATGGAGAAAAGACCACAGTCAGGCTTTGTTGATTCCCACAGCAGGCCTTGGCACCCAGCTGGCCTATCCCTGCACTTTATTCCTGATGTTTAATTGTCTGGAGTAAATCACATCAAAATGTTGCAGTCCATAATTAGCATGATCATTTCACAATAAAGACACAAATTACCATTCCGATCAGAAGTAAATACTTGGCAATTCTTTTGAGATGTCCATGACTATTTGCTGCAACTTCAGTCTGGGATGTGAGTGAAAACCACTTTAGCATTGTTGCAACTTTATATTTACATATTGAGTAAAGATATTACATTATCAACACTGTTGGAAAGTGTCATACTGTATAGCTTACGAAAAATATTTTGAACTATTATAAAAGAATACAAACATTGAAAAGATTAGAAAAGGAAGATGTGAAGAAGATATAAGTCTTTAACGAGGTCAGGGGAACGGGCAAATATTGGTCTTTGGATCATAGTTGACAAACTGAGTCTGTATTTGAGCATGTTGGAGAGTTGAATGGAAAAATTGTATGATTTCAATGAACAGATTGCGAAACGGAGGCACGAGGAATGGGGAATCTGTATCACAAAACATATATCATATTTTTCAGAATACAATATAAATCTTGAAATATTTTAAAACCAAATACATTTATAAATAGGAAAGTTTTTCTACAGTTTACAGATTAATGGTGAGACCACTTTCACTTTATAAGTGTGTCTCCTTTTTATTGAGCCTCCGAGTAAGGGGAAAGGCTGCTCTCTGATCATCCTGTGCATACCCCACATGCTGTTTAACACCGCCACCAGGAGCAACTCTCAACCTTCTTTGCTTAAAAGTAAAATCAAGTAAATCAAGCCTCTCTTCAGTTTGAGTACTCTCTTGTCTTAATAATTCAGAAATGTGATACATTTTTCATCAGCGATTGATCTGTCCACCTGAACAGTTGGTTTAGACCCTCCTGTAACCTCACACCTTCCTCCTCACTGTGAACCATCAGCTCATCATTGTGTCATCCACAACGTTATTTATCATTCCCCACAAGCTCCATCCCTCCCATTCTCATCATCATCATTTATGAAGTTCACGACTTAGCCTTGATTTTCTTCCCGTTCTCTTGTTATTCATATTTTTGTGAATTTACAGCGTAATGCAGTGAGGTTTTTTATGAGGGAGCCACGAATTTTATTTTGGACATTCGCCTTTTATATTGTGCCCTTCTCTATGAATTATTCATAAGGCTTGTATGTAATTAATATTGGATTAGGTTTCGGTGCCTTTCCCTGCAACATTTGGGTTTTACGTGGACCTGGGTAATATTCTTTGTATCATTCCTGCAATAGTCAGAGCTGAAGGATGTTTCCGTCTGTCCGATGAAGACAGATTCACAATTTTGTTTGAAAGAATTCGAGTGATGAGGATAAAGATTCAATTAAATTCTACATTTAGAATCGTGGCAGGAGATTAAATCGTATCGTAAAGTCACTTTGTATTGGGAACAACTTATTAAAACATGCATTGACTTTTCTTCATAGTGTAAAAACAGTTTCACATAATGTTCTTAGAGCAGGATGGATCTTACAGCTGCTCCTGGGATTGCAGTCAGTTAAATATTTAATGTAGTCCTTTTTGCAGTTGATATAGTTATTATACTTCATTAATTTAACATCATTTTTTCTATTTTGTTTCATTAACATACAAAAACAATTTAAAAAACTCAATTTTCTTTCACACGAACTTTTGTTTTAAAGGAGCTTTTAAAGGGTGGTTTACAAATGAAAGGAAGTCTATTTCTGTTTTAAGAGGTTTCTTTTATTACACTGCACATGTATTTTTGCTTTGAAAAATTAATCAGCTCTATTTAAAATAAGGAGTTGTACCTTCCTTCTGGAGAGTCCGACACGTTTTCAGCTCCGGAGGACACTACTTTCTTCTCTGGATTTATTGAAGATGAATATTTTTTATTGTTTTAATTAGCTAATTGGTTGCTTTTGTTTACGTTTTATATGTTTGATACGTTTATGTATATATTTTTCCATTTTTTAAACGTTATTGTCTGTAGGTAATGAAAGGTAACATCCATATAAGTTGTCAAAAATAATCCTGCCTTTTTGCATAATGTTATTAACGCCACATATAAGGTACAGAGAGAGATGGCTAGAAGATTTAGAAAACAATGTTATCCAACAAATCAGTTAGATAGCTGGGTGTCTGTCAGGAAAGATAAGAAGGTAGTCCAAATGTCTCCGGTGGCTATTCCACTATCAAAATGCTTCCCTGCTTTTAGAACAGCTGAAGGGGATTGTCTCTCTGAGGAAAATGGAAGAGCAATCAATATTGGACAATTGGAATGATTCTTATGTTCAGCAGCGTTTGAGAAGAGTTAATAGAATTATTGCTTCAGTGGACTTAATCGAGGCATCAACAGGAGAGTCTGGGACAGTGACCATTAATTTAGGAGGGTTTGTTGCTTTCCCTGTGCGAGGATTAAGAACGTTTCGAAACATTTCAAGCACGTTGTTAAAGGTGAGATTGAATAGCCAAACATTATTGTAGATAATGGCAGGAATGACATTTTTTAGGGAAAGATTAAAATAGTACAGAGTGAACTTAAGACGTGAGGTAGAGTATCAAAAATAAAATCGTTAAAGCTATACTTTCTTGTTTACTCCCAATGCCAAACTCAACTGGGAAGCAACAAAGGGTTAAAGGAGAAAAATCAACGGCTGAAGAGCTATTCTGCTATTGAGGGATTTAGATTTTTGGGAAGTTTGAATCTATTTGAATCTGTTCAGAAAAGATTGGTCTAATCTAAACTGGAAAGCAACGAATATCTTTGCAGGGAGATTTGCTCATTTTATGTAGGGAAACTTTATATTCATAGAGACGGCAAGGGGATATTCCAAGTAGCAGTACAAATGGCAGGATGGTTAGAGTAGTTTATGAATGTGAGGAGAGCACATCAATTAGAAAAGAAAAACGAGAGAGTCAAGAGTGTATAGTAATTCTGAAGCACGAAATTGCATTTATTTCAATGTAAGGGGTCTTACAGGGAAGGCTGATGAACTCAAGGCATGTTTAAGAACATGGGATTGGGACATCATAAGTATTACAGAAAATTGGTTGAGAGATGTTCAAGTCGAGAGTGCAGTTCTGGGAAAGCACAGCAGGTCAGGCAACATGTGTGGAGCAGAAAAGTCAACGTTTCGGGCAAAAACCCCTCATCAGGAATGGGCTTTTGCTTGAAACATCGATTTTCCTGCTCATCGGATGCTGCCTGACCTGCTATGCTTTTCCACCACCACACTCTCCACTCTAATGTCCAGAATCTGCAGTCCTCACTTTGGCTTGAATGATGTTCATGACTGGCAATTCAATGTTCCAGGTGTGAAGGGTCATAGAAATGATGGAAACAGACATGTGGGGGGCAGGGAAGGGGAGCTCTGCCATTTTTGATTAAGGAACAAATTATTGCTGTAACTGGGGAAGATATTTCTGAAAAAAATACACAGTTAAAGTATGCATATAGTATTAAATATAAGAAAATAAAGTTCACTTTGAACAGATTGCACTAAATGCTCATTTGTGACAAATCGTCCAGTGAAAATACATTCGTCGAAATGAAAAATAAGAAAGGAAAGAGCACGTCGATTGTATTGTACCATATGCTCTCCAACAATAAGAAAGAGATTGAGAAACAAACGTGTAGAGAGATCTCGGATATATTTAAGCATAATAAGGTTGTAATAATGGGGGGGTTTAATTTTCTAAATACTGATTGGGACTACCACAGTGTTAACGAGTTGGATGGTGAAGAATTTGTCAAATGTGTTCATGAAAATTTTCTTCATCAATATGTGGATGATTCTAACAGAGAAAGAGCTAAACTAGGCCTTCTTTTGTGCAATAGGCAGGGCAAGTGACTGAAGTAAACGTGAGGGAATGTTTTGGGTTTTTCAATCATAACTCTATTAGTTTCATAATGGTTATGGAAAATAATAAATCTTTCATTAATGTTTGCTTTAATTGGAGTACCATACATTTTTCTGGCATTGAACAAGTTTAATTGGAGTAGACTGTTAGCAGGTAAAAGGATGTCTGACAAGTGGGAGGCATTCAACAGTGTGACGTCGGGAATTGAGAGTCATTATGTCCATGTTAGAGTGAAGGGTAATGCTGGTAAAATTAAGGAACAATGGACAACTACAGTTATTGAGCTTTTATTCAAGAATCAAAGAAAACCTTACTTTAGATATAGACAACTTTATTCAATTTTATCTTTTAGTCAATATAAAGGGTGTGGGGCATTATCTGCTATTTGTCAATCTCTTGACCCATTTTATCAAGATCCTTTTGTATTCTTAGAAAACCTTCTTCACTGTCCACGATGCCACCAGTTTTGGTGTCATCCACAAACTTACGAACCATGCCTTCGATATTCTCATGCAAATAATTTACATAAATGACAGACAATGAAAAACCAGAACCAACCTTTGTGGAACACTGCTGGGCATAAGCCTTCAGTCGGAAAAGCAAACACCCCCCATTACTCTCTGTCTCTTGTCATGGCACCAATTGAAAGTTCTGGAGAGAAACCCCACAGCTTTGGCAGTATTGGAGCAGAGAAAAATGATATTAATTCTTTTTGAGTCGAACATAACTTGTTCAGAACAGGTTCATATAAGACTCGATATGTTAACTCTGTTTCTCTGCCCAGATTCTGCGTCATCTGTTGCATTCCTCCTTCATATTGCATTTGTATTTCAGATTTCCACTATCTTTAATATTTTCCTTTTTCTTGATTGCTCTGGATGTTGAACCCGATTATATTTGGACAATATGCTCCATTCCTGTTCCCATCACTTGTGTCAGTGACACATATATTGCACAGGAGTCTGTTTCTTCTGTAAGTTCTGAAAATAAATGCGTGGATCTCATCAAAGTGATTTTGATTTAAAAGGCCTTTTAGAGACAGCTACACTTGATGAAAAAAATAGGAATAGTTGATTAATTATGATATTGTCTGTGCGTTTTATGACTAAACTTGTCTCCTCAGTTTCTGAACATTTTCAATACATTTCTCTGAATAAGTACAACAGAGGTGGTTGTCCTGCAGCCCATCATCTCTGTACCAGCTCGGTATGAGCTGTATTCTCACACTTTCTCTGCTGTAACTCACTATAACGAAATGCATTTTGCTATCTATGTCTGTTTTTATTTCTGAATATCCCGTCCAGATATAAACAATCTTAACAACCTGTATAACCTGTGATTAAACAGTCGATACATAAAATATAACTATGTACTTCACATTTAAAATTGCCCTTTCCATTCGTATTGTTGTTCAACATTCCATATACCAGGGGTCATCTGTTATCTTGCTCTGCATTGCATTTAATTCCATTTGTCAGAAACAATGATGGCTGAATGCTAGTGACTGGGAGACATTGCTGCACTCCCCTCAGGTCTCCCCAGCCACTGGCCGCAGCCCTTTCTGTCTCATAGCCAATATCATATTCATTCCATCCCTTACTCATTAATTCATGACTTTTAATAAACAAGGGTATTGTATGTGGTTAGGGACCAGGGACGACCCGTCACAACATTCTTAAGCACGTAGCCCAGTCCGTACTGTTGCCATTTGTTGAAGGTAAGTGTACAGTGGATATTCCCAGAGTGAATTAGTTGGTGTGACTGCCGACTTTTAAACAAACAGAATGTATTTGCAAAAATAAGGAATGAAACACAACGAACCGAAAATAACACACCTGAATAATTCATCCTATCCAAAACTAACAGGCTAAGACCAATTAATGATGCTGATCCAAATTACTTGCAACAATCCTAATAAACAAACCCCTGAGCATAAAGCGTAAAAAATACCCAAAAAAAGCTTATAGGTTACAAGGTCATAGAGCTGAAGGAGGGGGAGAGCGTCTAGTTTCAACACTGAACCTGACTTAACTAACTCTCGAACTGAGCTGACCTGTGCAGCTGGAGAGCTGGCCACATCCCCTTGATTGCACCATTTTTTTTAAGGCTTGAAAGCCCTCTGTCCGAGGCATTATCGGTTAGGTTACAAACAAAGGACCCCAATGAAGCATTCAATATTCAGACATGTTGGAACATTGGAACGTTTAGAAGCTCTCTGAAAAAAAATCAAGGACAGCATAACCTTATAAAGAGATCCCCTGTGTGACAACTCCCCCAATATAAAACCAAATCTTCAATATCCAAAGATGGCTTCAGTTTTCGAAACCACCAAAAATAGTGGTTCATACTCTAAAATGCGCATATACATTTGTTACAATAAACATGCAAACAGGCACAACTACATCCAGATTCAGTGTGCGGTACTTCCATCATTGCGTGCCTCCATTTGTCACTCAAGTCTCAACAATGCATTCATATTCATGTTTTCAAGATCTCCATTTGCACAATTTTCAAATTGAATGGCTATAACAACAGGTCCGAGCTAAACAGTTTCGCATTTTTGTCCTTAAATTTCTCCAAAAAACCTTCATTAGGTTATGATCATTGTAAATGGTTGTCTCTGATAGGTTGCTGGCAACGTAAACACTGAAATGTTGTCGTGTCAGCAGAAAGCTCACAGTCTCTTTCTCAACTGTTGAATATTTCTACTAATGAACATTCAACTTCTTGGAGAAATACCCAATAAGTCTTTGTGTCTTCTTGTCGTCTTCCTGCAGGAGCCCAGCACCGAAATCCACATCATTCACATTTAAATCCACCTTGAATGGTTTTGCATATTCCGGTGTGTCTGATCGTGGGGCAGTGGTTAACATTAATTCAAATTCTGTCAAATGCCTTCTGACAGTCCTCTGTCCACTGAAACTTCTTGCCTTTCTTTAACAATTCAGTGAGTGAAGGAGTCACACTGCGAAAATGAGGCACAAACATTCGAAAAAAAATCCACTTAGTCCCAGGAACTGTTTCTTTTGTCAACAGTATGGGAAATTCCCCAATCACCTTCACTTTTAAATCGCATGGCGCTGTTTATCTAAGTCCAATAGCATGGCAAAGGAAGGTGACTTTTGCTTTGGCAAATTCACTTTTCGCTCGGTTTACCACCAAGCCTACCTTCCGAAGTCCATCAAACAAGTATTATAGATGCTGTAATTTTTCCTTCCATGAGTCACTAAAAATCACAAGTTCATCAATGTAAACCACTGGTTGGATAATCCGTCAATTTATTGGTTAGTCCCTGAAATGTGCCGCATTTTTCATTCCAAATGTAAGTTGCTTGTCCCACATTTTCAACACAGTCTTCCAACCGTGGAACTGGGTATGCATCAATGTTTTTAACTGCATTGACGTTACGTTAGTCCACTCATAATCGTTGGGTACCATTTGACTTTGGCACCATGGCTATTGGTGATTTCCAGTCTCTGTAACACATGTTGATTATGTCATCTTAGAGCATGCATTCAATCTCCTTCTGAAACTGTGCCAACTTTGGAGGATTATGCCTATAAGGATGTTGCTTAATCGTAACAGCATCTCTTACAGCTACATTATGCACAATTAGGTGAGCACTTCCAAGTTCATATCTGCATATCTCCCCATGTGATAGTAATAACTCTTTCTGGTCATTTCGATTTTTCTCAGAAAGGTAACTCAATCATTTATCCCAATTTTAGACAACTACCTCATTGTCCACTTTAATTTGAGGAATGTCCGATTCAGAATCCTCTGAAATTGTTTATTTTCTTCTGTGCCGTAATCATTAACACCTTATTCTCTGGCTTTCCTTACCTGTCAAAGTACCTTTTGAGCATATTCACATGACATACGCTGGGAGATTTCTTTCTTTCTGCTTTCTCTATCAAGTAGTTGCCCTCACTCAATATCCGTTGTATTTGATCAGGTCTACTAAACCTTGCTTTTCAAGGTTCACCTATAACTGGAAGAAATAGTAATACCTTATCCCCGATCGCAAAATTGCACTTTTTAAAAACATTTCCCGACCACTTCCTGTTTTATTGCATGTTGCAATACTTTTAAATGCTGTCTAGCCAACTCCCCAGCGCAATTAATAGTCCCTTAAGTTTTGAGACCGAATCCAAATGTGTGGCCTTTGAACTCTGATTTGCTATTTTCTCCTTAATCAATTTTAATGGTCCTCTCACTTAATGCCCCAAACATAATTCCAATGGAATGAATTTGCTCTGTTAATTTGGGGCATTCCTGATCACAGAAAGTGCAAATGGAATTCCCTAACCTTAATCATCTGGATAATCCTGATTATAAGCCCTCAACATGGTCTTTAATGTTTAATGTCACATTTTTAGCGCTCCTTGCAATTTTGAATGGTATGCAGTAGATTTGAATTGCGTAATCCTAAGACATTATCGTGATAAATTAGATGTAAAGTTTGAACCTTGATCCCACTGTATCTTCATTGGTAGTCCGTATCTTTTTTTTTACAAAAGACTAATTCCTTTCTAATTCTTTTAGCTGTGATACTGCATCTTGGGATGGCCTCTGGAAATCTAGTGGATGCATCCATTATTGTTAACAAATACTGATGGCCACTTTTTTGTTTGCGGTCAAGAACCTAGCCAATCAATTAAGACTCCTGTAAAAGGTTCCTCAAATGCTGGAATAGTTAAGAAAGGTGCAGATTTTATTATCGCTTGAGTTTTTCCAATTACTTGACATGTATGACGCGTCTGGCAAAATTCAACTGCATCCTGTTGCGGTCCAGGCCAGTAAAGTGTCTCTGTATTCGGTCTGTTTTTTTCATATCTCCAAACTGACTTCTCGATGGTAACTCATACACCATTCGCATCACCTCCTTTCTGTACCTCATTGGCAATATGATTTGATGAATCTCTTCCCATTTCTCATCTCCTTGAAAATAGTTAGTCTCGATTTCCTCTTTTGGACATCATTTGTAAGGTAATAACACTTAGGGATACATTCAAAATTCCTAACGTATATGCTTTTTGATGCAACTGCTTTAAACTTTTATCTTTCTGCTGTGACTCAATTAGTTTAGCTGAGCAAAAAATATTTACATGATCACCTATGTGCTCCTGTTTTGTCTCAACTTTCTGATGGAACAAAGTATCTGCTCACGCCACTTAAGCTTCCTTATCTTTACGTTTTTGTTATTTTCTGCTTCAACTGGTGACATTGGGACTTTATTACCCATAATCAGGAATGTTTCCAGGATAAGATTCCTACATTGATTCAGTTGTCTGCATATCCACTGGCTTTTAAACGAGAGTAGTAGTAATCCAACCACTGAATCAGCTATATTTTCTGCAAGGACAAATTTTATCCCTGGAGCTGAGAGTTTGTCCAGTACCCCTACCACAATTTCCCCACATTTTTCTGGACACACTATGCACAATTTTCATACTTTTGCGCATTTTGTCTCATGGTGAATTCCCTCTTGCAGTACCTTTTCTGGAAATAGTCCTTCAGGCGTACATATCTCCTTACCTTTTCACAGAGGATCCTGTGTCTCTTAATATTACACCCTCTTTACCTGCCCTATGTGAGTAAAATTTCCCTTTGCAGGTATATTTTCTAAGCAGATCTGGCACTTCCTCCTTAACAAACTTCCAATCAGCTTGTACACTCTGATGCAGCTTCTTAGCTTCCACTGTGCTTTCTGTTACCACTCCAACAAAACTCCCAGACTTATCTTTTTTCCTGCATCTGGGTTTTTTTTCCTGAACCCACCAAAACAGTGATTTCATTTGTCCTAATTTGTTGCAATGAAAAAACCAGAGCTTTTTATCTTCTTTGCCTCCTTCACGTATTGCCTTTTTACCCTGTGGTAAGTTCTTCACCGAGATCTGTATCTCGCTTTCTACGTGGGGATTTCTCTTTGCCACAATTTCTATCCATCATGGACTGAAATTGATTCTGGAAGCCAAAACAAGTTTTATAATCATAATCACTAGTCATAATCATCAGCCACTTCAGCTGCCAGTTTTGGCTTTATAACTCTATGATCTTCCAAATGAGTGTGCACTATGTGAATGCTTAAACACCTTCAAAGTAATTGTCTCTCGAAGAGCATCGTATGATTGCTCTCTTTTTAACGCTCTTATCCATCTATTAAAATTACTTTGTTTGATCCTTTCAAAATCAATATGTGTTCGACCTGGATCCTTACATAAATCCTGGAACGTTGTCTGTAGGCTTTTGGCACATGCTCATATATATGTTTTCCTCTCCTCATACTCCCCAGATCCCTCCTCTGATAGTGTTGCACATATCTCACTAGCTCTACCTACAAGTTTTGTTTGGGTCAACAAAACCTACATGGTCACTGGCCACTGAAATTCTTTAGCCACTTTCCTACTCATCAAATTTAGGCAAGCTGTGAATATACTGAAATCAGTCTTTGAACGACAATGGGATTGCCCATCCTCAGTCTGTTCCTCACTAAGCTTACCTTCAGCCTTCACCCTCATCTTTTAACACTGACTTTCCATTCTAAGTGTCCATCTCTGAAGCTCAAATGCTCCCTCTTTTTCTTTCTCTCCTACTGAAGCTATTTTTTTCCTCTTTCCTCTGCTAAACCTATTCGTTATCTTTCTTCCTCTTGTGACTTTAGTGGTAGCTCAAACTGCTTCATCTCTGCTTCTAATTCAAGCTGCTTCTTTTGCGATTGAAGTTTAGTCATCCCACAGATCCTGATGGAGTTTCCAGCAAATTGGAATGCAGAACTACTGCTGCAATCATCTCATCTTTCCTCACATCAGACGGTAGCTTTAACTCCCTTTGTCTACTAATTCCCGCAGCTTGGACTTATGTGCATTTTGTAAAACCCCCAAGGTCACTTTCTCCACCTCCAAAACAAGCTTGGTTCCTGCAAGAACCATTGCTACCTGAAGCTCTGTTTACTCACCAAATCAACACACGAAATAGGAGACAATGACACCTGCCACTCACTGTCTAAATTCTGCAAAGGCCCCCTAATTTGTTGCGGATCAGACCCGACCCCTCAAAACATTTTAATAGGTAGCCCGGACCTTAGATTTGCTATTTTTTGAAGATTAGTGCAAAGCTGATATTTCCAGAGTGAATGCGCTCGTCAGACTGCCGAATTTTAAACAAATGACATTTATTTGCCAAATTACCAAATGAAACATAAGGAACCGAAAATAGAATACTTGAATAACGTATCGTATCCGAATCTGATAGGCTATCCCGATTTAAGGATGCTGTTCCAATATACTTGCAACAATCCCAATAAACAGAACCCCTTAGGGTAAAACTGACACAACTGCTTACAGGTTATAAGATCAGAAGGGCAGAAGGAGGCAGAGATCGTCCAGTGACCCTGACTCATCAAACCCCAGAACTGATCTAACCTGTCCAGTTGTGGGAGCTGGACAGGCCCTCTTGATTATACAGGCTACTTTTCAAGACTTGAAAGGATTCTGTATGAGGCATTATCTGTAAGGTATAAACAAAAGGACCCCAACGAACCTTGCGAAATTATGACATATTGGAATCCTGGGTCGTTTAGACCCTCTTTAAAAAAACCAAGGACAACATAACCCTGTAAAAGGACTAGCTTTGTGAGAACATGCCACATTTGGCTTTGGACTGAATTCCAAAAATTCTTACTGCTTTGAAGACGATATAATGCATGAAGTTGTTTGTTAGTTTTCATAAAACGGTACTCAATGATACTGTGTGTTGAAGCTTCAGCATGGTCACGAGTGGAATCTCCAGACAGATCCACACTTCCTGTTTATGGTCAGGGCAAATATATCCACTGAGAATCTGTTGCTTGGCGCCTGTTCTCGTCGAGGAGAGACCAGCATGGAAACCAAGTCTAGATTGTGAGTTTTTTGTGGATGGTGATGATGGAGCGTTCAGGTGGTTACAGTATTGTACATGAAGAACACAGCGGAATCATCTAGCCTGCGATAAGGAAACGTCCATAATTCCCCCTCACAACTAACTTCACGGGAGCAATTGGTGATGGGAGATGTGACCATTAGCCAGCAATGTCAACATTCAATACAATCCAATTGTTATTTTGATCTGAAGGTCGAATTCTGAAAGAAATTATCTGGAGCTGTTTGTTCAGTGACTGTGATTGATGTCAGTCTCCATGGATCCGAATTATGTCACTGGATGGTTTTTCTCTTCTATTTGTACGGGGCTTCTTCGAATGCTTTATCCCATTATTGCTGCAGATGCATCCACTGCAACACTGACAAGGATCAGCAGTTGCAGAAACAGGGAGAGGAGAGATCAGAATCAGAGAACCATAGGCTGGAATATTCCAACAATGGACCAGGATCTGAGAACAGTAGACTGGAATATTCCCACAATCGACCAGGATCTGAGAACATCAGACTGGAATATGTCAACAATGGATCAGAATCTGAGAATAATCGACTGGAATGTCGCACCAATGGTTCAGAATCTAAGAAATGTAGACTGGAATGCTACAACAATGGACAGGAGTTTATCTTTGGGTCTTTTGTATCTTTCCTGGTATTGGTCCATATTACCATATCGGATATTAGGTGTACTGTGGATTATTCAGGCTGGTTACTATCCCATGCTCGCTATTGTTGGTGTTCCTGGTAAGTCTCCCCATCTCTATCGATTTATTAATCCAATAAACCATGGTGAACTTCAGTGCTATTTCTGTTACCTATATTTAGTAAAGACTGAAACTATTACCTTCAGTTTCAAATGCAAATCCATTCATTCTCCACAAATTTCAGAACCACCCACACTCCCACCCTCACAAACATCTGAGAACAAGACTGTTCACAATCCCGAAATACCCAATTGCCCCAAATTGATTCATGTTTTGGTATTCTCTCCATCACCAAAGCTACCCACTACCAACTCCATGATATCCCCAGACCCCATCTTGACGTAAGTGCGGGTGATAAATAAACCATTAACTATAGCATGGTAAAAGTCAGACTTTATGGTTCCTGTTCTCTTCTAATCGCTCTTTCCGTAACAAATGTTCCCATCAAAATCTTGTTCTTGTCTGTGAAATAAATTCATGACAGGGACACTGTGTCAGAATACTAATGTCGATGGCCACGTAATTCAGTGGTCCAGATATCTACATCATGGATGCTGTTTCAAATCTTATCTCAGATGATGAGAGAACTTAAATTCAAATGAGAGGAACTGGAAATAGAAGTGAATTTTACTAATATAATCCCACCAGCACTTTGTCAAGAACTTTACCTGTTTCACTGTTATCCTTTGGTGAAGAAATCTCACATTATTGCCTGATTTGAAGTAAGATTGATATCAGACTCAATACCTTAAGGAATTGCCTCACAGTAAAAGGCATTTAGTGAGGTCCACAAATGCTGTCCTGTCAGTGATGCAGACATTCAGTGTAATAACAACACGTAAGGTAGAGGAAAAAAATACAAAGTATGATACTAGAGATCAGAAACAAAAGGAACGAGTAAGTGCCAGAGAAACTGAACAGATTTGGCAGGCTCAGGTCGAGAGAATAATAGAAGTGACATTTTGTGTCCAATCACCATACATCAGAACTGAATGCATCTGGGAAATAGTGTGTTTAATGTTGATGACATGGTTGGCTGCTGTGAAAGGGAGAAGGAGTTGAATAGATAGAGCAAGAGAGAGGTAAAGAGAAAGAAACAAAGAGGGATTGTTGATGATCAGCTGCAATGGAAATAAAAATCCAAATGAATCTTATTTATTTTTCTCCTGTTCCCATATCACTGAAATTCATGCCCATGTAAGGTGTACATCAAAGTCCCGGTTTGAAGTGAGTTATGTCCTTCTGTCTCTCTTCCTTGAGAGTGATCATCTTATTTTATTCAGTAATGGGATGCTGGGTCAGTATTTAATTCCCTTTCCCCATTGTCCTTGTGAAGGTGTTGGTGAGCTGCCTTCCTGACCGACTGCAGTCTGTGGGCTGCAAGTAGTCAGTGCTGAGGTCAATGCGGTTTCATTTCTTTGAGAATTTGTAGTGAGTGATATAACTGAGCGGCTGGCTTGGCCATTTCAAACTCCAACTGTGTGTTAACCACAGTGCTGTGGGTCTGGAGTCACATGTACATTCGACCAGATGAAGATGGTAGCTTTCCTTCCTTGAAGTGCATTAGTGTGCCAGGTAGGACAAACACAATGCTTTCATTGTTTAATTTGATTCTCAATTCCTGATATTTTATTGAATGCAAAATCGAACATTTGCCGTGGTGGGATCGAATCCGGGGTCTGAGTCATCACCTCGGTCCCTGGGTTAACATTACAGGGATAATACAGCTAGGCCATCACCTCCTCAGCATCGCCAATAGTCTCCAATGGCAAACATGGTGTTGCTGTTGGCGTGGCTGTGCTTAAAACATAGCATTTTGCAAGGCAACAAAGTGATTTGGCAAAACATATCATCCTTCTCATTTTGTATTAATGAGAAGGCGAGATGATGGGAAGTGCTTTTGGTGAAAAGGAGGTGGATGTCCTTGGCCATGAGCCACTGACAGAATTCATACAGAGCAGTAAGTAATGAGTATCATGTTGTTCACCAACATGTCAGCAGCCACACTCTGACAGGGTTGGTCATTCTCAAAAGCTTCTGACCTCCATGCAGAAGACTAGCCTGTCTTCTCGGAGATGGAAGATGCCTCCTTGAGACATGGCACAAATCATCCGCTGTGCCTCCTTACCATCAGCAAACCATGTTAATGTAACACGCGTGAAACATTAGCAAGGGAGCCAGGAGGCACTGCATGGAGCAATCTGTCTGTGCAGTCTCTGCTTCATTGGTTTGTAATGTTACAGCATCGATGAATTCCTCCTATTTCAGTTTAGAATGGCCTCTTCTGTTCGTGTGTCAGTGTCTTGGGTGGCTGAAGGTCCTCTTCCTCGTTCCAGGGAAGAGGCTCATTATTGGGTAACCGGTGGTAGCTGCTTACTAGCGTGTTGTGCTGACGAGATTCCTTATCTTACTGTGTAATAATAGACAAACAGGAGGCTGGAAGAAACAACAAGCCAGGCAGCATCAGGAGGTGGAGAAGTCAACTTTTCAAATATACCTGTTCTTCAGGACTGAGGGTGGGGGTAGGGGGAACTGCAGATAAAGAGGGAAAGGAGTGGTTGGGGTGGGGAGAGGAGCAGGATGGTGAGGAAGGAGTTAGGTGGACACAAGTGTGGGTGCAACGTGGTTGGTCGATGGGAGGGATGAATCCAGTTGGGAGCTAAAAGGCTGGGTCATTTGGTGGAATGGAAGGGAGGAGGCGGGGCTGGAAATGGAGTAGGGCCATGGTTGGGAAGGTTATTTTAAATTGGAGAACTCAATGTTGAGTCCTCCAGGCTGTAGGCTAACCAGGCAGAACGTAAGATGTTGTTCGTCCAATTTATAGTCTGACTCACTGTGGCAACAGAGGAAGCCAAGGAGGTCATGTTGGAAAGGAATTCGGAAGGGGAATTGAAATGGGTGGTGACTGGGAGCTCAGGTCAGCCCCTTTGGACTGGGCTGTGATGCTCGGTGAAATGTGCACTTAGTTTACGTTGCTCTCCCCGATGTAGACAAGATCACATCAGGAGAACGTAATGCAGTAAATTACATTGAAGGAGAGGCAGGTGACCTCTGTTTCACCTGGAAGGACTGTTTTGGGCGCTGGATGGAGGTGAGGGAGGTGTGTGCCAGCAGGTGATGTATTTTATTTTTCATTTGCAAGTGTCAGTTGCCCATGGGGATTGACAGGTTTGGTGGGGAGTATGGCACGAACCAAAATTAGTGAAGGGATCAGTCCTTGTGGAAGATGTGCCAGGTGATGGGATCCAATCTAGTTTACTGTATCTGCCATTCCTGACCTGGTCTTCTCTATATCGGGGAGACCAAATGTAAACTGAGGGGAATGGTTTGCTGAGCATCTCAGCTGGGCCTGGAAGGGCTGACCTGACCTCCCAATCATTGCCTATTTCAATTCCACCTCCCACTCCCATTCCGACATGGACATCATTGACCTCCTCCATTGCCACAAAGAACCAAAGCACAAATTGGAGGAACAACGCTTCATATTCCACCTGTGTAGCCTACAGCCGGGGGTCTCAACACTGAGTTCTCCAATTTCTAGTAACCTCCCTTCCAATCCCCAGACCTCCTGCTTAGCCCCTCCCCTTTCCATTCCTCTGATCAACCCATCTTCCAACTGTTAACTGGATTCATTCCTCCCATTGGCTAACCCGGTGGTATCCTCGACCTGTGTTCCCCACAACATGCTGAATCCTCCTACTTCCCCACCTCGTCTCTTTATCTGTGCACACCCTTGCCCCCACCCCCAGACACGATGAAAGATTATACCCAAGATGTGGACTTTTTCTCCTGATGCTGCCTGGCTTGATGTGTTCTTCCAGTCTCCTGAATTCCAACATTTGTAGTTTTTTTCTAAAAAATCTCTTCTTGTGTAATCGGTAAGAGAGAGTGAGTGTGCTGTGCCTCTACTTATCCAATAGTTTATATGGGCTGAATGGCATTCTCATATTTTCTGTGAAACCAGCTTGAGATGCTGAATGAGCTCCTCTTTTTTAGTCCTGTGAAAATGTTCAGGGTTCAGCAGTGCTGTTACATGAATGTTGCCTACACAGTAACAGCATGAGCTTGAATGTTGTCCAGGTTTTTCTGTTTTATGCGATCTTTTCTGAGTATCCTCACTTCTGATCGAATGACGGAGGGTAAGACGTTGCTGAAGCAACTGAAGATGTTTGTGTCAAGGAAGCTACCCTGAGGACCGCCCATAGAGATATCCAGGGACTGAGAGGATTGATCTCCATCAGCCGCATGGTGCTTCGAATGGACCAACCACTTGGGAATTTACAACTGATTCCATTTAGGTGCAATTTTATTCAGCCTCCTTGACATCTTGTTCAGTCATGTCCTGTCAGGGCCAGTCATTCTGACGCTGTGTTCATATCTTTTGATTTGGAGATGCGTGTTTTACTGGGGTGTACAAACTTAACAATCACACAACACCAAGTTATAGTCCAACAGGTTTAATTGGAAGCACACTTGCTTTCGGAGCGTCGCTCCTTCATCAGATGAATGTGAAGGGCTCAATCCTAACATACAGAATTTAAACCAAAAATTTACAGTGTGATGTACCTGAAATTATACATTGAAACATTGATTGTCTGTTGAGCCTTTCATCTGGTTGAATACCATGGTATTCACACAGATTAAAGACTCAAAAGACTATCAATTTTTCAATGTTATAATTTCATTTACATCACACTAAAGTTTTGCTATAAATTCTGTGTGTTAGGATTGAGCCCTCCACCATCACCTAATGAAGGAGCGATACTCCGAAAGCTAGTGTGCTTCCAATTAAACCTGTTGGACTATAACCTGATGTTGTGTGATTTTTAACTTCATAGCTTTTGTTCATGTCAAAGGCCAAGGTAAATTTGTGCGGACTATTTCCTTCTGTTAGAGGGTAGTGACTGTTGGGGCTTCTCTATCCCAGACAACTACATCTGAGAATGTTTGAGGGAGCACTGTGGTGTTAATGAATGTTGACACATCAGGGAGTTAAGGGCTACAAAGAATTGGGCATGAAAGAGAAATTGCAGCCAAGAGAGATCAGCCCTGACCTTACTGAATGGAAGGACAGGCTTGACGGGCTATATAGCCAGGTATTATTAGAATAAACCCTATAGTCCAGTCACTTTATTGCCTCTTCCATTACCTGTGGTACTTCAAGTAGCTGGCTAGGCTGATACTTGATGTATGATCTAAACTGGGTCTAGTTCTATCGACTGGAGAGAGAATAGTACCCCTCAAAGACCAAAATGGATATGTTTGTGTGGAACCATAAGAGATGAGTGATGTCCTCAACAAATAATTCTCCTCTATGTTTACCGTGGAGAAAGACATGAGTACTTGGGAAATTGGGGAAATTATTGGTGATAACTTAGAGACAGTCCATATCACAGTACAGGAGGTATTGGATCTACTAGAATGTTTGAAGTTGGATACATCTCACGGTCCTTTCAGATATATCCAAAAACATTGCAGGAGCTAGAGAAGAACTTACGGGGGCCCTGGCTGATAATGTTGATCATCAGTTACCACAGGTGAGATCCCAGAAGACCGGAGGAAAGCAGATGTCGTGCCCTTATTCATGAAGAAAAGTAATGTCCAGGAAATACAGACCAGTAACTTAATAACTGTGGTAGGTAAATTACTTGGGAAGATTCTGAGGGATAAGATGTACATGCATTGGGAAAACAGGGTTTCATTAGTAATAACAAGAATGGCTTTGAGAGTGGAAGTTCACGCCTGATGAATTTGGTAAAGTTCTTTGATGATGTGACCAGGAATGTTGAGTAGGGCGGGCAGGTAGACATCCAAACGTGTGGCGCTGGAAAAGCACAGCAGGTCAGGTAGCATTGTACTGATTGGTCTCCTCCTGTAAATGTATGTCATGGTCCAGAGGCTGAGAAGCCACATCCTGTTCTGGTGTAACTGAAATCCATACAGACCAGTTCGACCACCCTTGGAGAAAGTCTTCACTGCAGATGCTGGTGATCAGAATTGAAAAGTGTGGCATTGGAAAAGCCCAGCTTGTCAGCCAGCATCCGAGAAGCAGGAATATCGATGTCTTGGACATTCCTGATGATAGACTTGTGCCCAAAACGTCGATTCTCCTGCCCCTCGAATGCTACCTGACCTGCTGTGCTTTTCCAGCGCCACACGTTTGGATGTCTACCTGCCCGCCCTACTCAACATTCCTGGTCACATCATCAAAGAACTTTACCAAATTCATCAGGCGTGAACTTCCACTCTCAAAGCCATTCTTGTTATTACTAATGAAACCCTGTTTTCCCAATGCATGTACATCTTATCCCTCAGAATCTTCCCAAGTAATTTACCTACCACAGATATTAAGTTACTGGTCTGTATTTCCTGGACATTACTTTTCTTCATGAATAAGGGCACGACATCTGCTTTCCTCCGGTCTTCTGGGATCTCACCTGTGGTAACTGATGATCAACATTATCAGCCAGGGCCCCCGTAAGTTCTTCTCTAGCTCCTGCAATGTTTTTGGATATATCTGAAAGGACCGTGAGATGTATCCAACTTCAAACATTCTAGTAGATCCAATACCTCCTGTACTGTGATATGGACTGTCTCTAAGTTATCACCAATAATTTCCCCAATTTCCCAAGTACTCATGTCTTTCTCCACGGTAAACATAGAGGAGAATTATTTGTTGAGGACATCACTCATCTCTTATGGTTCCACACAAACATATCCATTTTGGTCTTTGAGGGGTACTATTCTCTCTCTAGTTACTGCTTTTCCTTTAATATACCTAAAGCACCTCTTTGGATTCACCCTGATCTTCTCAGGCAAGGTTATCTCCTACCCCTTTTTTCCCTCCTGATTTCCTTCTTCAGTTAACTGCTGTATCCCCTGTACACCTCAAGGGATTCACTTAATCCCAGCTGCCTCTATGTGAGCCACGCCCCCACATTTCTTTGGGTAAAAGCCTAAACATCTCTTGTCATCCAGTGTACCTCATTCCTATCAACTTTCCATTCACACTCACAGGAACATATAGATCTTAAACTCCCACTTGCTAGAGGTCCCTTTGCCTGCAAACAGACTACTCCAATTAACCCCTGCAAACTCCTGTCTAAGTCCATCAAAATTAACCTTGCCCCAATTTAGACCTTGAATCTGTGTACAAATTGTTTTCCCTCTCCATAACTATATTAAAATTAATAGATCTATGGTCACTGGTCCCAAAGTGCACATCCACTGTCACGTCACTCACCTGTCCTGACCTATTTCTTAAGAGGAGGACAAATGTTGCTCCTTCCCAATTAGGACCCTCTCCATTCTGCTTGAGGAAACTTTCCTGACGCACTTAATTCATTCCATCCCATCAAATCCCTTAATGCTCTGGCAGTGCAATTCTGTGTGATAAAAAATATTTAAGTCCCTATTATGACAACCCAAATGTTCCTGAAATTCTCCGCAATCTCTCTACATATTTTTGTTCCTACAATTTCTGTTTACAATTTGGGGGCCTATCGTACAACCCCAATAATGTCACCATCCCCTTCTTATTTCTTAGTTCCACCCACAAAGCCTCATTGGATGATCTCCATCAGTTATTTTATCTCTGATCACTGCTGCGACACACCCTTTATTCAGAAATGCAACTCCCCTCCCGTTCCACAATCTCTGTTCCTTCGAATGCATTTGACCCTGGTACATTAAGCTGTCAGTCCTGTCCATCCCTCCGCCATGTTTCTGTAATAGCTAAACTATCGAGCGCTGATAACCTATCCACACGCTGAATTCATCGGCCTTAACTGTCAGCCCTTTTGCTCTGAAATAAACACAATTTAATCCATAGGCATTTCTTGTTCCCTATCGTGGTCCAGCCTGATATGTCTCCTCAACGTACTATGTTTGATTACTGTATCTTCTTCCAGCCTATCACTTTCCTCACTGCTCTTCAGGATACCACCTCCTGCCAATCTCGTTTAAACGTTCCCCTGTTGCACTAGCAAAACTGGCTGCGAAGATATTGATCCCCCCTCCAGTGGATGTGCCACCAGTCCCTCCTGAACAGGTCAACTCTGTCACAGAAAGGCTCCCAATGGTCTCAAAATATGAATCCCTCCCACTGCACCAATTCTTTAGTCATATATTTATCTTGATATCCTCCTATTCTTACCTTCACTAGCTCATGACACTGGAAGTAATCTGAAGATTATCACTACCGAGGTCCTGGTTTTTAACTTTTCTCCTAGTTCTCAGTTAATCATTCTATAGAAACGCATTCCTATATCTAACCATGTCATTTGTACCATCGTGCACAATGACTTCTGGCTGCTCACCCGCCCCCTTGAGAACTTTCTGCAGCCACTCAGAAACATCCTGGATCCTGAAACCTGAGAGGCAACACACCATCCTAGTTTCCAGTTTGAGGCCACAGAATCCCCGATCTGTCCCCCCTAACAATCAAATCCCTATCTCTACGGCCCTGTGTACCTTTATCCTTTCCTGCTGCTCCCCAGATCCAGTGCAACCATCTTGGCTACTGCTGCTTTCCCCTGAAGAGTCATTTCCTGACACCCAACTCCCATCCCCCAACATACACCAAACCAGTATCCAGAATGGTATACTTGGTTTCGAGAGGAATGGCCACAGGGGATTCCTGCACTTTCTGCCTACTCCCTTCGCCATTCCTGGTGGTCACCCAGCTACTCTCTGCTTGGAACACGACAGGAAGCAAGGACCGCCTGTTGGATTAAATTGCTTTTAATTAAATGAAACAGGGCTGACAGGTAAGGCAGAGGAACTCAGGGCGTGGATCTTTACATGAGACTGGAATATTATGGTCCTTACAGTAACGTGGCTAAGGGAGGGACTTGGGTGTGATCACATCACTAAAGCTTTTATCTATGAAGTGCTCGATATCTCGGATGATCCGGAGTGCTTCCAGACCCAGCTCCTGAACACGGTCTCCCAGGAGCTGCAGCAGGGTGCACTGCCACACGTGTAGTCATCAGGGACAGTGGAAATCTCCCTGAGCTCCCAAAAACAGCAGGAAGAACATACAACTGCCCAAACTGCCATCTCCATTGCTGTCAGACTAGCGTTAAAAAGAGTTTACCTGAGCTTACCTTTACCTTTTGCTGAATCGCTACTCACCGATGTCTCTGGAACCAAAGCATTACTGCCTACTCTGCCACTAACAGTACGTCAATTGAACACTCCACATTTAGTTTTGGTTAGGTCAGGTGGGAGACACTACAGTGATGTGTTGTTTGGGCCTTAAGCACTCCTAAGCACCAGGCCCATGCTTGGACTTCGGGGGGGGGGGTGGGGTGGGGTGTCTTGCTGAGATCTTCCTCCTAGTCGTGGTGACTGCGCTGATGCAAACCTTCACCCTGACAGCTTATCCGCGTTGTCGCAGTCCTCTGGTGTTTTCTGTCTACTAGCACTGCACTTATGAATTCCTTGTATCTGTAGATTGTATTCGAAACTGTGTCTCACTCTGGAGGGAGAAATGTTGATGTTCCAGTGAATACAGGCTATTAGAAAAGGTTTACCATTAGACATTCGAGCGACAGTATACCTATCCGCTCGCTGACTCTGCTTTTACTTTCAATTATTCTGATAACTTTCCATTCCATTTTCCTGCGTTTTCCCTGTAACACTAGTTTTAAAATCTGTCCATCTCATCCTTAAGATATTTGGTGATCATTCCTTAACAGCCTTCACAATTTTCTACAATTGTTTCCCTCCCACTGAGGTGAGACTTGGTGGTCTTTAATCCCATGGCTTTTTTTCTAGCATTCTGTGTGGAAGTTGAACCTACATTAGATGTTATCATGATCGATCATACCACCTTTGTGACCAGAGGCAAAACAAAATACAACACAAAGTTTAACACCCTGGAATCTCCTCTCTCATCTTCCACCTCAGTCTAAGATACAGTTCATCCAGATCTAGAGATTTGCCCACATTTTATCCTGCATCAACTTCCAATTCTTCCTCAACTTCTGTCCAGGAACTGCTTCTCCAAAGTGAAGACCAATATGCAGTGCGTATTTGACATATTCTCCGGCTCAATGCACATGTTGCCTCCTTGGTCCCTCATACTCCCTATTCTTTCTCTTGTTACCCTCTTACCCTTAATAAACCGATAAAATGTCTTTAAATTCTTCAAAATACTGCCCACTAATATTTTTATCGCCCCGCGTTTTACTCTAGGACTTACTTTCTTGAGATTAGACCTTTACGTTCTGTACTCTTCTGGGACCTGCATTGACCTGCTCACTTTATGCCAGCTTTAAGCTTCTCTTTCGTTTTTAATTCTGTTCTGAATATTTGTGGACACCCCATTCTCTCTGGGCTTATTTTCTTAAATTTCATCTTTGTTGTAACATGTTGGGGTGACACTCGCATCAATTCCATTGTGAGCATGTGATCCCCACCACCCCCACGCTGTTCTGCTCCACTTTCACCCAGAAGTAACTGTACTGTGGCCAGATCCTGTCTTTATCTTGGTAAGATCTGCCTCCATCATTAAAATTATTTTTATTTTTCAAACCTTTTTTTCTTTTGGTCTTTTCCTTAATATGCTAAAAATGCTTGAGTCACGATCACTGGTCCTGCAATGTTCTCCCAATCCTGCCTGCAACATCGATCTGGCTTCATTCCACAGTGAGGCTCGGCACAGCCCCGCCCATTGTTGTATCTGCTCCATGTTGAAATAAGAAGCTCTCTGGAATAAATGTCAAGGCATCTTTGCCCTCTTAAAATAATTATCGCTGCCCTAATCAATGTCTGTAATTGAAATGCCTTAATGTAATGATCCTATTATTGTATTTACACACCTCAGTGAATTGGTTATGTACCTGCTCCTGTATTTTGTTTTATCTGGAGGTCTATAATAGATCCCCAGTAGTGTGTCTGTCATTATTTTGATCCTAACCTCAACCCACAACCGTCATTTGAATGACCTTCCAAGATATCATCCGTCCTTACTGCAGTCTTTGACTCCATAATTAATAAGGCAACACCACCTTCTCTTTTAACGCTCTCCTGTGCTGCCCATAGTTTTTGCATCACAGAATATTGAGTTGTCAGCCCTGACTTCCCTCAAACACACCTACGTAATGGCAAAAATGTCCACTTCCCCATGTCACCTCGTTCCCTGATCACATCTGTCGGTCCGATAATATTCCCAGTATTATGGCAAAGAACATCCAGCCTGGAATATCGCATTTGGAATAATCTGTCCCTCGGAGTTCTTCAGTCATTTACTGTTTGTTATCAAGCCTCATTTCAATGAATTAAAACTGTAACTCTGGGACTGAATCAATAATTGTTGAGTTGTACTTTCATTTTTAATTAATATGTTAATCAAATGCAACGTTCCACAACTGAACAGTCAGCTTCAAATACAATGAATTCTTGCTGATTAATTCCCTGCTCAGTGTGTAACAGGATCAGCCCTCAGTATCAGTATCAGGATCAGTAATGGAGAATGTGAGGACTGCAGATGCTGCAGATCAGAGTCGAAAAGTGTGGTGCTGGTAAAGCACAACAAGTCAAGAAGCATCCGAGGAGCAGGAGAGTGAAAGCTTTGGGCATATGCCCTTCATCAGGAAGGCATTGGTGTGTTCACATTTTTTTCCATTCCATTATTCATAGAATATTTGGAATTGTACTTGCTCAGGAGGACAGCACTGTATATAACCATGAAATGGAAAGCAGTCAATCAGTTGGTGGAACTGGGAGTAGATAAATTGAGGTGAAGTACAGAATGAGTGAAGTCCAAACATAAGGATAGATAAGTCCCCTGGACCAGACAGAAAGCACCCGAGGTTACCAGAGGAATTGAGGGAAGAGATTGCTGCACCTTTGGCGATGATCTTTGTGTCCCCAGTGTCCACTGAAGGACTGCATGATGATCGGATGGTGGCAAAAGTTATTCCCTTGTTCAGGAAAGGCAATAGGGATAATCCTGCGAAATATAGGCCAGTCAGTCTTACTTCTGTATTGGGCAAAGTATTGGAAGGGATTCTGAGAGACAGAATTTATGATTACTTGGAAAATCATAGTTTCATTAGAGATAGTCAGCATGGCTTTTTGAGGGGCAAGTCATGCCTCACAGAACTTATTGAATTCTTTCAGGATGGGATCAAACACATTGATGAAGGTAGAGCGGTGGATGTGATGTACATGGATTTTAGCAAGGTTACCATAAAATCGGCTCATTCAGAAAGTAAGGAGGCATGGGATACAGGGAAATAGGGAAATCTGTCTGTGTGGATACAAAATTGTCTGGCCTGTAGAAGACTGATGGTGGTAGATCATGGAAAGTATTCAGCCGGGAGCTTGGTGACCAGTGGCGTTCTTCAGGAATCAGTTCTGGGACTGTTGTTCTTTGTGATTTTTACAAATGACTTGGATGATAAAGTGAAAGGATGCTTTAGTAAATTTTACGATGTAACAACGATGTTGGAGTTATGGAGAGTGTGGAGGGCTGTTGTAGGTTGTAATTGGACATTGACAGGATGCAGAACTGGGCTGGTAAATGACAGATGGAATTCAACCTGGATAAGTGTGAAGTGACTCATTTTGGAAGGTTGAAATTGAATGCAGAATACAGGGTTAAAGGCAGGATTATTGGCTGTTTGGAGGACAATAGGAATGGTGTGTTCCATATCATAGGACGCTCAATGTTGTGACCCAAGCTGATAAGGTTATTAAGATGGATGGTGTTTTCATGAGCCAGGGATTGAGTTTAAGAGCCACAAGTTTATGCTGCAACGCCAAAAAGGTCTGGTGATACTACACTTCGAATATTGTGTTCAGTTCGAGTTGTCTCATGACTGGAAAGACATTGAGGCTTTGGAGAGAATGCCGGGGAGATTTACATGATGCTGCCTGGACTGGAGGACATGTTTTACAAATAAAAGATTAGGGAGCTAGGGCTTTCTCCTTGGAGCAATGAAGAATGCGAGGTGACATGATAGAGGTGTATAAGATGATGAGAGGCATAGGTAGAATGGGTAGCCAGAGACTTTCTCGCAGGGTGGAAACGGCTATCTCGAGTGAGCATAATTTTAAGGTGACTAGAAGAAGATTTGAGGAGATGTCAGAGTTAGGTTCTTTACATAGAGAGTGGTGTGTGCTTGGAATGCACTGCTAGTAGCGTTAGTAGAGTCAGCTGCATTAGGGATATTTAAGTGAGTATTGGATAGGCACATGAAGGGTATGTCAGTTAGTCTGATCTTCGAGTAGGATAAAAGTTTAGCAGGTCGCCAAGGCTTGAAGGGTCTGCACTAAGCTGTACTGTTCTGTGTTTTATGTTTCACCCAGCCTGTGGATTCTTATCAATTGTTGAATATGTGAGGGAGTGATCTGAGTGATATTAGGAAGCTGGGGGAGGGGGTGGTGGTGGGGCGGCGTTAGCCCAAAACTTCCAGTTATGTTGTTCATTGTTACATTCACCTGAATATCAGTACAATATGTGACGTATCCTACACCAAGTAGGCTCCGCCAAGTTCAGGTATTAACGTCATTCTTGACTTGTCATTTGCTGTTGTTTCTTCAGATACAATCTGTTGGGTGACCCATGTATTACTCAGATGTTTGCTATGTTTCGTGAATTGCGCAAAACTAAGATGTCAACTATGATTATTTGACTGAACTATAATCTCTGAAAAGAATTAGGTTGATTCTATATTTATGGAACAAAAATATAAACTTCTGTCAAGATTTTCTAACACAGAAATAAAGAATGCACATTTATTTTCTATCGAACAAACAACATGGATGTAACTCTTTTGGCGATCAGAATTACATACACAATGTCAGGATTCAAAACAATGCATTGTCACTCCAACATTTTGAAAGTGGTTGGCTTCTGAGTAATTGCATGTTCAGGGTGAGCAAACGATTGAATAATCAAATAGAATCAGCGTTCTTATACATTTATATGTAATCAATCAGTTTAATTTCTCACTGAAATGTACAAGCTTCAGCTATTTGCCAGCAAATTAGAAATGGCCATAGTTCAACATGCTCTGTGAATATTAAACTAAATAAATGACTTGTGTTATCAAATTTTAGTGAACAATAACTTGAAAACCTTTGACTTTTAGAAAGAATGTTATTTAATTTGAAATGCAGACAGCAAACAAAAAAAGGTGAACATATTATCGTGTGAGTGAAAAGTCAAACCTTTTCAAAGAGATTTGTGCCAAAGCAATGACAGATTTGTTTGAGTAATTGGAATACAACATTTAAAATATTCATATTCTGAGCAATAATTAGACTATATAATGAAGCTGGCCTTGCAATAGTTGCATTTTAAATGCTTATGCTGCACTAAATAATCAGATATTCGTGAGCATTTAGAATGGGAAATAATCGGATACTGACTTTTATTCTCATCAGACACATGATAGAGTGCAAAACTTTAAAGTACAGGAGGAGGCCATTGGCCACTGTGTGTACATCAGCTCCAGGAATGTCTCCAAAGCCCCTCCCATTTGCCGGCACTATCTCTGCAGCCTGTTAAATTCATATTTCCAAATACATATCCAATTCTATTTTTTAATGTTCATCCACAATTCTCCGAGACAGTTCCATTCAAAATCCTAACAACTCTCTCAATAAATAAGTTTTTCCTTATCTCATTCCTGGCTCTTTTGCTGACCAGCTTGAAATTAGAAATCCTTGATGCTGTGATGCCAACTAACGGAAACAGAGTATTCCTGTTTTACTCAGCAACTTTTATTTTTCATACGTTTGAGCACCGCAAATAGTTCACATATTTGTCTGTTCTGCTCAAGTAAGAATAAGCCTTGCAAGAACTTTTACAAGCACTACATCGAAAAAAAACAGTCAGAAAACTAGCCACCTGGATACATGAACAACTGGCCAGAAAAAAAAGACATGACCCACGATCAGTAGTATCCTTACATACAGATGAGGAAGTCCACGATTTTGACTGGGTCTGCATATCCATCTAGGACAAGCCAAACAGAGACACGCACGAGAATTCCTAGAAAAATAGCATTCTAACCTCAACTCTATCAACAAACATATCAATTTTGATTCCATCGAACACTCTCTGAGAAGAAGAACCGAACATAAAATCACCAATACTGGAAATTACATCACTGACTCAAGGAAACCTAGACACTTAAATCGCAAGTGGGACATAACACCAGCACTTCACCAGAGGCTCACTGATAATGTTCCCTAGTACAGTGATGAACCACCTGAAAATGAACTCTCCAACTCAGCGAGCAAACTGACATCCAGAAGAAGCACAATTTCTCTCATCCTCCCTTTAACTAAATACTTCACTCCAGTTATCATTCCGATTACTTTAAGGTAATTTGTATTCTTGTGCAAAGTAATATAGTGTCTATCTGTGTGTGTTTGAATGCATGTGTGTGTGAAAGAGAGCGAGCGAGAGAGAGAGAGAGAGAGAGAGAATAATCCTCTGTAATCTCTGGATTAATCCCAGTGCCATGTGTAAAAGAGAGAAGGATGAGGAAGACAGTGGAGCTTAACATGTTGTTAAAATCTAGTTTAGGGGTGAGAGTTCCAGATTGTTGGATCATTGGGATCTCTTCCAGGACAGGTGGGGACCTGTACAAAAAAGACAGGTTGTATCTTAACTGTACAAGCACCAACATCCTTGTGGGGACGTTTTCTAGTGCAAGTCAGATGGATTTGAATAAACCAAGAGAGTGAGAACCAAAGCAGAGGATCAGGGACTGAGCAGAAGGTCGAGGTGAATAGGATATCAGGCACAGCCAGTCTAATGACCATGCCGAGAGAAGGAATTAAAACAGTGAGTTAGGAATTGGAATAAATTATAGCGATGAGGCGCAGGTTTTTCAGAGATTAACAAGTAAGGATGGAGAGTGTGGGGGATGTGAGGGAGTGAGGTGTGTGGGATCAGGGAGACAGTGCACAAGAAAATGTTAAAGGGGAAAGAGGTTTGGGGAATTCCGTGATAAACAACTGGCAGCAAAACACGGGAAAACTTGCTGCTTGTCAAAGTGAATACATGGGAAAGAATTTATTATGATTCAGATAAATAACACCCTTATTGCTAGAGGTCTGTATTATAATGGAGGAAAAGCTGTGTTCATATTATGGCTGTAGCTTTAATAATGGTTGCATACAGCTAGAATAGTGTCAGTGTTGTTGTTGGACAATGTGTGCACTGAACATATGAATTACACTGGATGGTCCCAGAGATGGCTGGGCTGCCTTTGATGGAGTGAGTGCTGAAGATGCATGAGATGATGCTGGTTTGTAATATAGCCACTTACTGAGTACAGTCAAAGGAACAAAGCAACAACTGCCATTGTTAATTGTTTCAGAATATACCAGAGTATTCATGGCTGCCATTGCAAAGAATCCTGCAATGAAAAACATGCTCATCACGCCTGTGCCAGCAAGTGAATATCCAAAGACATTTTAAACGTTTGTGAGGTTACCTGCCTCAACCACCCATCTAGACAACGCATTCCAGATTCATACCATCCTCTCAGTTCGAAACACATTCCACAAATCCTCTCTCAATCCCCTGACGTTCACTTTAAAAGTGTGTCCCTTTATTTTTGATCCTTTGACTAAGGAAAACAGCTGCTGTATGTCCATCCTCTCCATACCCGTTCTGCTCTTGTACACCTGTACCAGGTACCCTCCTCAACCTTCCCTGCTGCAAAGAATAAACAAGCAAATTTAGCCCTCCTCTTTCATACTCACTTTTGAGTACTCACTTGTCTTGTTACTTCTGACTTACAAATTCCCAAATTATCGGTGTCAAATTTCATCAGGCCATTGATCTGACTATCTGAATAATCTGTTTGTATCCTCCTATATCCTAACACTTCCCTCCTGACGGTGATCCACCCAGCTCAACTTTGTGTCATCCATAACATTGGTCATCATTCCACTGCTCCCCACCTTCCACATTCTCACAATCGTCATTTCTGAATATCATAAACAATCCATGATTTCCTTCCTGTTCTCCAGATGTTATTCAGAGGATGATTTGACAATTCCAGTGTCTTCCTTTTCCTATTTTTGTGAATTTATGAGTGATGTAAACACATTTTATGAGGAACCCACAAATAGCGTTTTCAACAGAGACTTGAATTCACCTTTTACACTCTGCCCCTCTGCATGTTTTGTTTATAAACATTGTAAATAATTTAGGATAAACTAGGGTTTGGCATCTTGTGGTGGAACATTAGCATTTTGCGTGGCACTATTCTTTGTAACATTCCCTGCAATAGCCAGAGCTGAAGAAATTTTTCATCTGCCGGATGGACATGCACTCATTTATTGTTTGTTTTAATCAGCGAGTGTGATGAGGATAAATATTCCAATAAATTCTATATTATGGGCAAACTGCAGAAGATCAAATCATATTCTCATGTCCACCTTGAATTGGAAGCAAATACATACTGTAAAAAAATCAAAAATATTGAAACACCACGTAGGGGAGAAAGATACATGTCGTCTGCAGTTGATGGAGATATAGAAATATATAGCACATGTACAACCTGAACAAGAATCAAGTGATAGAAGAGAAAGTACAAGAAATCCTTTCTTAATTTTGAATGGAATCCAGATCCCGATTTTCTTGTACAGTGATGTTTTCTCATCCAATCTCACTTCCTCAAAAACAAGCTTTTCCCAGTCACTAAAATTTCATCTGCCGTTCTTCCTCCTCCGTCCTACTCTTTTCTTACACTCCTACCCCACTTGCACTACCCCTTCTGCTGCTACATACTCTTCCACAGATGATCTCCCTTCACACTCTTCTTCTGCCACTCCAACGGTAAGTTACACCAATTCCCCAGTTACTCCCACTTTCTCTGGCCATCCCTTCCCCTTTTTGCTTTCCAACTGGCATGATGGGAGCTGCTGGCTTCTGTGCTGCTATTGATCATCAGTGAATGATGAGATTGAGATGATCAATGTCCAATAGGAACAGACAATAGTGTGTTTCTGTCATTGTCTGATGCACTGTGAACAGGGTGGTTTTGTTCCCCATGGTACAGAGTGGAGTGTCTTTCTGTCTCTCTGTCACAGAGCTTAACCAAACAGCCTCATCACAAATAGGACAAACCTCTCCTCACAGTCAGAAATCCACGCATCAATTTTACCTTAAACGTTGTGAGTAGAGTGAGCACATTGTTCAAACAGGCTGTGTACTGGCCTTTTGTTCTTTATTCATTTAACTGATCTTCCAATGTCATTTGAGGTGAGACCAGAGTAATTTGCGTTGCATTAAAGGAGTATTTGACTCATGTGACATCAGAGATCCTGAGTAAACTGTGGTCACTGGGAATCGCAGGAATTTTTGCGCTGGTAATTTCCTCACTGAAAAATGACACTTTCCCCAGAGCTATTGGGAATGACAAATAAACTCTGCCCTTGCTAGTGCCTTCCAAAACCATGGATAAATTGCCCTGTTAATAACATCAAGACAAATTATATTTTCACAGTTTGGTCTAAAGTCTCCGAAAAGGAACACCTTGCTGCTTGAGTGTCACTCCATTGAAATCAGGATGTTACAATAAGATTACTTTCCCAATTATTTTCAATCAGTTACTTTCTGAGGTCTGATCGTGCGATATCAGTCCCACTGAGATCAACATTTTCTCTGTCCAACATTATATTGTCTCAAGGCTGCACCACTCCACAATTCTAATTTATTCACTGGCTCATTCGTTGTTCTAAACAGATGTACTGGGCACACAATTTGCAACAAGGTAGAGATGCCCTTGACCCTCTGGAACCTTCCTCCCCTCCATACCTGCCCACTGACTCCATGCCCTCCCCCAACTCCACCTCCTGTCGTTTATTCACCATCCCTCCTGAACTTCCACTCTCTGATGCTGAATGTTCTGTACTAATCAAATATCTGAACATTACCTCTCTGTGCCCCCACTTTAATGAATTTTAGGCATGACATTTAGTTGAGCTCTTCCGCTGCCTTCGCCTCAGTGCCCATTTCTTTCGGCAATATTCCTCTCCCTGTCCCATATACGCCGTTACCCAGCTTCAACACTCTCCCTCCACCTGGACTCCTCCTCTGGCCTTTACCTGAACTAAATCGGTTCATTGAGAAATCTCAACATGACATTGGTTGTCGTAATTTCTCTGCACTCCTCTCACCAAATCCAACCTATCACTGTCCGAACAGCCTACACTCCATGTGCTTAGGTCCAACCCTGACTGTGTTATTCAGCCTGTGCCGACAAGGGTCGTGCTGCTATCGTCTGGTGGACTGACCTCGACATTGCAATGGTTGAACACACACTCTCAGGTACCTCCTCTAATCTCCCCCTGGACCATGACCCTACCATGGCACATCAGGCAATTGTATCAACTATGATAACTGAGCACATTTCATTTGGAGATTTCTGCCCCACTCGCCCCACGCCCCTAACTGCCCCCGAGCTGATGATCCTCTGAAAGCAGAGCTCGCTTCTATCTCCTCTCAAAAATTCACAAACAGAACTGCCCAAGCAGACCCATTGCTTCAGCCTGCTCCTGCCACACAGAGGAAGTGAACGGATACACACTTGGGCCTCAGTTATGCCAGTTTCTTCCTGGGGGACGTCGACCATTCCCTGTTCCAGTTCTACTCCAGCACCCACCCACAAATCTTTGACCGATACATAGATGATATCATCGCTGCTGCATCTCTCTCTTGTCCGGAATTGGAAAAGTTCACCGTTTTCGCTTGGAATTTGAAAGTCTCCATCACTTTCACCTGGTCGATCTCTGGCTCCTTACTTCCTTTCCTCAACATTTTTGCTTCCATTTCTGGGGATAGCCAGGCAACTGATATCCGGTATTATCCCACCGACTCCCACAGCTTCCTGCAGTACACATCCTCACACCTGGTTTCCTGCATAGAGTCAATTCCATTCCCCCAGTTCCTCCGTCTCCACCGCATTGCTTCTGATGATACTAAATTCAATAAGGAAGCCTTTCACATGTCCACCTTGTTCGTCAATCAAGGGATTCCCCATCACTGTTGTCAACAGGGTCCTCAACCGAGTCTGATCCATCTCCTGCACTTCTAGCCTACCCCTCCCCTTCCCTCTTGCAACAGAGTTTCCATTGTTCTCACCTACTATCCCAGCAGCATTCACATGCAGGGGATCATCAGCCCACATTTCCCCCACCTCCAGCGAGATGTCCCCACCTGCACATATTCACCTCTCCTCCCTTGTCTACTTTCTACAGGGATTATTCCCTCCAGGATACACTGGTCTACTCTTTATTCACTCCCACCACAGGTCCACTTCACTTTCCCCTGATGGAGGTGTGACACTTTCCCATTTACCTCCCCCCTCATCAGTATCAAAGGGCCCAGCTATACCTTCCAGGTGAAGCAGCACCTTAACAACATTTCCCACAATCCAGTCTACTACATGTGCTGCTCACAATATGGTCTCCTCGACACTGGGGAAATGAAGGGTAGACTGGGTGACCGCTTCACAGAACACCCAAGTTGGACCGCTGCAGATGTCTCAGAGCTTTCAGTTGCCTGCCAGTTTAACAGCCCATCCTGTTCCTTGACCAATATCTCTGTGTCAGGCTTGCTGCCGTGTTCCAGGCAAATTCAGCGCAAGCTGAAAGAACTACACCTCATTTTCCATGTGCGGCCTTTGCAGCCCTTTAGATTCAATATCAAGTTCAATAATTTTAGGGCCTGAACTCCCCAATGTCCTAGCCCCCTATCCATACACCAGGCTTAGTTCTCACATCGCCTTCCATTACTCACACCCTATTGTTAGCGACTAACAGTCTCCATTAAGAGCTATCCAGTCTCTTCTGCATATAAACCAACATTTTCCGTGTTACTATCAGTTCTGAGGAAGGGGCACTGGACCTGAAACGTTAACTCTGATTTCTTTCCACAGATGATGCCAGACCTGCTGAGCGATTACAGCACCTTCTGTTTTGTTTCAACATTTTCATCGCAAGGTCTCACAATGCAATACGTCATCGATATTTAGAGCCCTGTCAAATATAGGAACTTTGTAATTTCTCATTTAAAATCAATAACAAATTACTCGAGATTCAACTAAGATAACAGCTTTGCTGCTATCATTCAGATCAGACACTTTGTCACAGTTCAGAAAGAAGAAAGAAATCAAAAGAGCTGGAGCGAAACTCAGTAAATCTGGCAACATCTGAACAGAGATGCAAAAAATTAACCTTTGATTCTAATAGGACTTTTCAGAACAGTGTCACATCATATTACATATGTTAATTGTGCTGCTCTCTGCAGACACATCCTCACGTTTTTTGTTTATCCAGCATTTTCTGTTTGCATTTCATGTTTCCATTATCACTTTATTGCATGTTTCTTGACAGGTCTACATGTTGACCTTGGTAATATTTGGACAATGTGGTACTTTCATGTTTCTATTACTGTTGGTGTGTCTGTGATACCTGAATTACAGCCGAAATCTGTCTCTTCTTTAAGATCAAAAGTAAAAAGAAAATCTCAACATCTTGTAAATCTCAGGAAATCTATTTTGTTTGACAATACATTTTAGAGGCAGCTGAACTTCATGAAATAATAGCAATAGATTTTTGATGATGGAACACTTGTGTCCTTCATTGAACAAGCTTGTCTCCCCAATCTCCAAAAGCTTTCAATGCATAACATAGAATTATTACAGCAAAGGTGGTGAAAACTCAGCCCATTGTCTTTTCCAGTTTGGAATGAGCGATATTTCTACAGTCATTCTCTTGTATTGTCACCACACCCCTGTACAGTTTGTTTTTAGCATCTGCTTTTAATTGCAAGCATCCTGCCAGATATGAACAACATGATCAATCTCAAACAAAAACAGACGTTGGAGGGAAAGCTCAGCAGGTCTAGCCGTATCTGTGAAGAGACATCAAAGTTAATGCTTCAGATGCGGTGACACTACTCAATCTGTATTCCCAATGATGAAATGGTGTGTATATATAATATAGTTCACTTTATCACATTTACAATTATCCGGTTCACTTCACATTGTCATTGAGCATTACATATCCCAAGCGTTGGCTCATTCCTTGTTATGAACTATATTTAATTCTATCTGACGTTAAGAGTGATGAAGACTGGGGAATATCATTGTACTCCCCATGCAGTCTCCACAGCCACTATCCCCATTCCGCCCGATCTACTCGGTAAGTCTGACTTATTAATTCATAAGTCTTAATGAATAAGTTCACTTTTGGTTTTGGGCTGAGGGGAAAAAAGGTGAAAAATTATTGCTTTACAGCAAATAAAACTGCATTAAGATGTTTGTCAATTTGTATAAATTAATTACTGAAGCATATTCTATATGGAAGGTCCAACGTTTCTTTATTAGAGCAGTGAGGGGACCATTCAGAGAAGTCCACACTTCCTGTCTATGTTCAGGGCAATTGTGCCCAGTGACAGTCTGTTGGCTGGGGTTTGTTCCCGTGAAGGAGAGATCAGCACAGTAACAACATCCTGACTGTGTTTCTTTATTTTGTGGAGGGGCAGAGATTCCGGGTACGATGACGACAGCATTGCAAACGTACATCAAGGCAGAGTATTCTAGCCTGCGATCAGAAAACTTCCATCATTCTCCCTCACAACTGACTTCACTCGAGGAATTGGCGATGGGAGATGTGACCAATAGCCAGCAATGTCAGAATCCAGTCCAGTCCAGTCCAGTTATATTGTGAACTGAATGTGCTGTATTGAAAGCTAGACCTGTTTGCTCAGTGACCGCGATTGATGTCAGTCTCCATGCATTGTAACTGTGCCCTATTGGTGAGGGGCTTCACTCAGTGCGCTGTCCCAGCCGAGGAGCCAATGCATCAGCTTCAACAGTAACAGAGATCAGCAGCTGGAGAGACGTGGAGAGGACAGATCTGAATCTGCGAATAATGGACTGGATAATTACACAAATGGAGAGGAGGCTTTCCTTGGGTCTTTACAACATTTCCCTCTGTCGGAAATGTTTACCTTATCGGATATTAGTGGTGCTGATTGGGCGGAGTGGAGAGTGTGTTACTCCTGGTGGAGGAACGACGCTCCGAAATCTAGTGCGCTTCCAATTAAACCTGTTGGACTATAACCTGGTGTTGTGTGATTTTTAACTTTGTACACCCCGGTCTAACAGCGGCATCTCCAAATCATAACCTATTCTCGCTATTGTTGGTGTTCTCTACCTCTGTCCATTCATTAAGCCCATAAACAATTTTGAAATTCATTGCAATTTCTATTATCTATATTTGCCAATGAAAAAAACTTTTATCTTCAATTTCAATTGCAGTTTCCATTCATCTGAATTGCAGACCACTCCCTTACAAACATCTGAGAACAAAACTGTGCACAACCTCGAGATCTCTTATTGCCCTGAACTGATTTATGTATCTTGTTCTCTCTGTCACGAACCCTGTCCACTACCAGGTCATAATATCCCCAGTCTTCATCTCTGCGTCAGTGCTGTGGCTGAACAAACCATTGTCTGCTCGTTGGTAAAATTCAGACTTTATGTTTCAAGCTCTCTTCTGGCCACTTTTCCAGTTACAAGTATTTCAATCACAAAATTGTTCTTGTCCCGAACGTTACTTCATGATTAGGACAATGTATCAGAGTAGGAATGTCGCTGGATGTAATTCAGGAGCAAAGCTTATTAAACGAAAGACATTGTTTCAAGCGATTTGTTTCAAGTCCTACCACAGCTGATGGCAGAACTAAATAAAAATAATAAGAATTGGAATAAAAGTGAATTTCACGAAAAACAACTATAAAACCACATTTTGTCTGAACATCTTCCTGTTTCACTGATGACCTTCGGTAAAGAAATCTAATGTTACTACCCATCTGGGTTAAGTGTGACTTCAGACCCATATCAATGTGCTTGACTTTCTATTGGCTTGTGGAATGTCGTCAGAGTCAGGACAATTAGTGATGCTTAACAAATGTTGCCCTGGGCAGAGATGCCGACTTCCCATGGAATAAAAAATTTGAAGGTTAAACAAATTTGAAAGATGCTGGAGATCTGATATTGCATAAATAATGCAAGGAAAAGATCAGAAAGTTCTGGGAAGCTTTTCTGAACTGAAAGCAGCTGGAAAATAGTGTGAACAATGCTGGTAACAGGGAAGTCAGCTTTGAAGGGCGGGAGGAGTGAGTTGAATCGATAGAGAAAGAGAGAGATAGAAGACAAAGAGCAAACAAAGGGAATGATGATCAGCTGGGGTGGAAATAAAATGTGAGAATCACCTCATTTATTTTTAACTTTTCAAATCTTCCTGAATATCACGCCCATTCTGCTACACGTATCCCCCGCTTTTAAAAAATTCGCATTTTGCCATTTCCCTTTCCGAAAAACCTCCATTACGTCCTGTTTTCACTAATCAAAAGAAATCCGAAGAGGATTTTCACTTTTAACAAGAAACGTAAATTTTCCCCACATAAATTAATGATACCTCACTTTATGCCATATCAGCTTATGAAAGACTTTGTCGGAACACTCTACTTTCAGATACCGAGGGATATCTCTATCTATCTAAGATCATGTTTAAAGCGATTTGATCCCACCGGTCTGTGTTCCCTGAGTGTCGTCATGTTCTTATATTTATTAATGGGATATAGGTATCGCTGGGTGGGCAGCATTAGTTCACTTTGTTGATTGCCCTTGAGAAGACCTTGAGCCTCACAGGGCACTTACACAGAGTGAGGCGGGTAAGGTGACAGCAACACAGGAGCAGTGCGATTCAAGATCGAATTTAGCAAGATTAATATTATTTGAAAAGTTAGAGATGTCAATTCGCCAGTGTAATTAGGGTGGGGAAGAAGGTGTTCCTGAGCATACTGGTCCATGTTTTCAAGTCTCTGTATCTTCTCCCTTTTGGAAGAGGTTGTGGGAGATCATTACCAGTTTGGGAGAGATATTTGATGTTGCCAGCCATTCGCTGACAATGAGAAGTATAAATGGATGGAAGGTTGTCCTCCATGATAGTATGGGCTGTGCACAAAATTGTCTGTAGTTTCTTATGGTCCTGGGAAGAGCAGTTACCGTCACACTATTATGCACGTGAATAGAATGCTTTCAATTGCCAGTATGCAGAGCACTGGGAGAAGGCAGTTCCAAAATATTTAGATGTAACAATTGGTTGTTAAATGGATATCTACATTCTGGTTGCTGTTTTGACAACAATTGAAATTTAACCAATAAATTTAAATTATGTTTAAGATACCAAAACATAATTGAATTTATTGTATTGCCAACATCCAACCAAAGAGCCATCACATGCTTCAAAAGAATAGAGAAGCCATCACCATCACAACGAGAGAGAAAGAGATGGACACGTAGAAGGAGAGAGAGAACACAGCGAGGCAAACAGAAGGACAGTCAGTAAAACAGAGAAAGGAAACAAAATAAGAAACAGACATTCACAAGAACAGGGAGAAGGGGAGACAGTAAGTTATGGGAAAGAAACAGAAGACAGATAAAAGGAAAATACAAGGAAACAGACAGTGTGAGAGAAATAGTGAGATACAAAGCACACAGGGAGTGGGGATGAGGTCACAGTGTGCTGGGGGTGGTGAATGGGAGGTTCTGGGGCTGTGGACCAGAGACAGGTGGAAGTGAGCACTGTAGTAACTGGGGGAAGGGAGGTGAGGATTTACTTTGACCTTTACCAAGAAATGCAGACAAAGCATAGTAAACAATGATGTACAGAACAATGGCTCTAAAATATGTTTGAGAGCCATGCAGGTTACGATGCACAGGGCGTGTGCGAGGCGAGATCAGCAGGAACAAGATCAGCATCAGTCTAATAACAGTCAGGAAGAAACTGTTCCTGAACCAGCTGCTCAGTGATTTCAAGGTTTTGTACCTTTTAGTCTGAGGGAAGAGGTTGGAGGAGACCATTACTGGGGTCTGATGGGTCATTGCTAATCTTATAACAAAGAACATTCCAGCACAGAAACAGGCCATTCGGTGGTCCGAGCCTGCGCCGATCCAAATCCTCTATCTAAACCTGTCGCCTATTTTCTAAGGATCTCTATCCCTTTGTTCCCAGCCCATTCATGTTTCTTTCCAGGTACATCTTAAAATAAACCACTGGTCACAGTTCTCCATTTTGAGAAACTCCCTCCCCTTACTATTCTCTGCCTCCTGTTGCCCAGCCAGTTCTTTATCCACCAGCTCGTGCATCATGTGACCTCACTTTCGACATACCTCGACCATGGGGAAACATACCAAACGCCTTCCTGAAGACCACAACATGACATCTACATTGCCTCCTTCGTCAATCAACTTTGTCACTTCCTCAAAGAAATCTATTGATTTGGTAAGACATGACCTTCTCTGCACAAAACCATGTTACCTATCACTGATAAGACTATTTTCATTCAAATAAGAATAATTCCAATCTCTGGACATTGTTTTTGTGGAGTTTATTTACAATCTCCCCGTGTCTGTATTGGGAGAATTAACTCTTTTCTCTCTTCACAGTATGTTTCTATGTTTGTTTCAGGTTTCTGCCATCTGCAGTATATTTACTTGTATTTGATGGAGAATTGATGCAAATATGACGGGTTTATTGTAAAAGTGGCACTGGTGCTCGGGCTCCCCGAGTACATGGGAATCTTGCCCAGCTACTGATGTGAATGCATGTCTCTGATTACCTACTCCGTCTCTCTCGAGCCCTGAGTCCATCCGTTATTGCATGCAGCCTTTCACCGAGCCATCCCGGGGTTCCCCAAACCCCATCGCCTGGCACTGGATGCTCCCTATGCAAGGGGCGCACAAATACACTGGGCACTTTCTGACACGCTAGGGATCTGGGGTAAAGCCCCAGCCATTAAAAAAGGAACAGAATAGCTAAAATCCAATTGAACAGCAAAGCAAACAGGCTGAATGACAGCCATCTGTTATGACATTTTCAGGTCTTTTAGACTAATTTCTGTTTATCCACGTCCATCTACAAATAGATACTCCATATGTATACCTTGTCACACAGGTTTGGTGAAGGAGTAAATATCAGATCATATGGTCATTGCGACTGATTCGTTGGGCTCCACTTTCATAGTTAATGAGATCACACTAAGTTTTTATTGTCAAGTCTATCCATTTCAAAGTAAAGATCGTGCCGGAGTTATGCTGAAAGGATTTTTGAATGTTGGAGAGAATAGATTATGCCACGTGCCAGTGAAGTTAGGAATAGGAAGGCAGTATAGTTAAAAACATGGCCAAAGAGCTGGTAGGGTAGGCAGCACTTGCAATATGTGGATCATTGGGATTCCCGGGTCAGTAGGATATAGACAGGAAGGACTGGATGCATCTGAACTGGCAGCAATCTCCGATATGTGGGTCATTGGGAATCCTGGGTCAGTATGAAATACACAAGAAGGACGGGATGGACGTGAACTGGCAGCAATCTCCTGGCAGGCAGGTTTGTTATTGTCACTCAGGAGGGTTTAAACTAGTGTGGGGGTGGTGGTGGTAGGGGGGGAGTACGTCCACAAGCACATGACTGAAGAGTAGGTGGCGACTAATCCCAGTACAGCTAAGACCAACAACAAACTGGCAGAGGGGAGTGAACACAATGGGACTGGCAGTCGGAAGTATGCTGATTTTAATATGAGCAGTATGACAGGCAAGACAGATGAGCTTGGAGTTTGGAGTTTGAATGAGTATATATAACTATGATATAACTATTACAGAGATTTGGTTGAGAGAGGGAACAGAAAACTGTCAATCCAATGGGTCCAGAGAGAGTTGAAGAATGTGCATTGAGAGGTTGGAGACTGTTGTTTGAAGCATAATAATTATCCAGTAGTTTATTGGAATTGGACAGTGTGTGATGAAATGTTCATATAGAAGGGACAATGGAGGAAACAGAAATTGTCTGTTTGCAATATTTTCTGCTTTACTGACAGTCTTTTCTAATCTCCTAATACCAGAGAATAGACAACGAGAATTTACATCAGGGAAACTAAAACCAAATATCAGGTCAGGATCTGATGGAGTTGGGCTGAAGTGTTTTTATTTCAATGGAAGAATTATTATGGTTAAGACCGATGAACTGACAGCCTGAATCCGTGCATGGTACTATGATGTTGCAGCTTTACAGAGACTTGGTTGAGAGAGGGAAAGGACTGGCCATTTAACATTCCAGGGTTGCATTGTTTTATGCGAGATGGAGAGAAAGGTAAAAGAGGTGGACGAGGTGTTTTAATAATCGGGAGAATGCTCCATCTGTACTTGAGGAGGACATACAGGAGGGATCATCCACTGCAGCAATATGGTTAAAGCTCAAAAATAAGATGGCTGCAAGCACTGCGTTACTATAATCCCTCCAACAGCCACGGAGGGATTGAGGAACAGAAATGTACGTCGATTAAGGAAAGGTGTATTAAAAACAGAGTGGTCATAGTAAGTGACTTTAATATCTCCAATAATGACTGGGAGCCCCTTGGAGCAAGAGGCTTCGACGGGGCAGAATTTATTAACTGCAACAGTTTGTGGATTGTCCAACCAGAGGAAGCGCCATACTGGACCTCGTATCGGCTAATGAGCCTGGCCAGGTGACTGACCTTTCAGTGGGACATAATTTTAGAAACAGTGGTAACAGCTCCTTCAGATTTAAGATAGTTACGAACATGGATAAGTCAGGACATTGTGTGAAGCTACTGAATTGGCGGAAGGCAAATTACGTGAGCATCAGGCAGAGCTAGGCCGTCTCAATTGGGAGGAGCTGCTATCAGGGAAATCCACATTTTGTTTTTTCTATGGGGAAATCAAAATTTTGTATGTGGGATCTGCTTGTTAAATCCTGACAGCAAAATCATCTGGTGATCGTCCTCCCGCCTGCACGAATTTCAATCTATTTTGTTTGAACAGATATTTCAAGGCCACTGCACAACAGGCAACAGGAAGAGATAAAGGATGATTCTGCACTGTGTCCTTCGCAGAACCAGCTTGTCTCTCCAGGCACCTGATGTCTTTATTGTGCTAAAGTCTTCATAGTGGTTCAGATAGCTTCAGAATTAGTAGAGCACTGAACGAAGCCGTTTAGCCAATTGTACAACGATGAGCTCTCCAACATCACAATTTGAAAACAGAGTGAACTGTGTGTGCGTGAGAGAGAGAAAAATTAACAGAGAAAAAGGAAGTGAAGAGAGATAAAAGGAATGGAGGGAAAATGGAGCGACAGAGTGAGTGAGAGCAAGGGGTGTCAGACGAGTATGAAGTTAGATCAGAAGACAGCATGAGGACAAACATACAGAAATTTTATTTAGAAATTCCCACAGACTGCAAGCCCTTTGTCTGGTGCCGTACCCTGTGAGCACTATGCTGTCATCCCAGATCATTTATCGCCAATAATTTCACAGAGCCGGGTTGCTGACGCTGAACAAGTTCCAAAATAACAATAGATTGGTTCCAGGGAGAAGGTGAATTAATTTAAGAATTCTGGGCCAACTAGACAATGTGTGAGACAGGGCGAGAGAGTCTCAGTGAGGGGGATCACTGACTGGGGGGAAATCAGTACCTCAGCTGTGGGTCAGATAATGACCAATAAAGCTTGAATACCTCGTCCGTGGTTTTGTAATTCACATTTCAATTCATATAGCTCCACATCGTAAGTGAATTTTAACAGACTTGTCTCTTTGTAATTTTCATGTTTTGGTATGTGCTGAAACGCTTCTTTTTTGTCCCAGTATTTTGTGTTGAATAAACACATTTTATTGTTGTGGTTCTGTTCGCCAAGCTGGGAATTTATGTTGCAGACGTTTTGTCCCCTGTCTCAGTGATATCCTCAGTGCTTGGGAGCCTCCTGTGAAGCGCGTCTGTGATCTTTCCTCTGGCATTTATAGTGGTTTGAATCTGCCGCTTCCGGTTGTCAGTTCCAGCTGTCCATTGCAGTGGTCGGTATATTGGGTCCAGGTCGATGTGCTTATTGTTTGAATCTGTGGATGAGTGCCATTCCTCTAGGAATTCCCTGGCTGTTCTCTGTTTGGCTTGACCTATAATAGTCGTGTTCTCCCAGTCGAATTCATGTTGCTTGTTATCTGCGTGTGTGGCCACTAAGGATAGCTGGTCGTGTCGTTCCGTGGCGAGTTGGTGTTCATGGATGCGGATCGTTAGCTGTCTTCCTGTTTGTCCTATGTAGTGTTTTGTGCAGTCTTTCCATGGGGTTTTGTACACTACATTGGTTTTGCTCATGCTGGGTATCGGGTCCTTCGTCCTGGTGAGTTGTCTGAGAGTTGCTGTTGGTTTGTGTGCTGTTATGAGTCCTAGTGGTCGCAGTAGTCTGGCTGTCAGTTCAGAAATTTTTTTTATATATGGTAGTGTGGCTAGTCCTTTGGGTTGCGGAATGTCCTCGTTCCGTTGTCTTTCCCCTAGGCATCTGTTGTTGAAATTGCACTGGATCATTAACGCCACACTCTCAGGAATCCGATTCACTAGAGAGGAAGAAAAGGGCAACCAACTCCCATTCCTAGACGTGATGGTACAGAGAACACCAAATGGAGAATTCACCACAAAGGTTTACAGGAAAGACACACACACAGACCAAGTCCTGAACTACGAAAGCAACCACCCCAACACACACAAAATAAGTTGCATCAAGACACTATTCAAAAGGGCCAGACACACTGCAGTACACCAGAACTGCAAAAAGAGGAAGAGGAACACTTATACAAGGTCTTCGCCAAAAACGGATGCCCCCGCAATTTCATCAACAGATGTCTAAGGGAAAGACAATGGAACGACGACATGTCACGACCCAAAGGACTAGCCACACTACCATACATCAAGAGCATTTCCGAACTGACAGCCAGACTACTGCGAACACTCGGACTCATAACAGCACACAAACCAACAGCCACTCTCAGACAACAACTCACCAGAACGAAGGACCCGATAGCCAGCATGAGCAAAACCAATGTAGTGTACAAAACCCCATGCAAAGACTGCACAAAACACTACGTAGGACAAAGAGGAAGACAGCTAACGATCCGCATCCATGAACACCAACTAGCCATGAAACGACACGACCAGCTGTCCTGAGTAGCCACACACACAGATGACAAGCAACATGAATTCGACTGGGACAACACTACTATTATAGGACAAACCAAACAGAGAGCAGCCAGGGAATTCCAAGAGGCATGGCACTCATCCACAGATTCAATCAATAAGCACATCGACCTGCACCCAATATACTGACCACTGCAAAGGACAGCTGGAACTGACAACCGGAAGCGACAGATTCAAACCACTATAAATGCCGAAGGAAACATCACAGAAGCGCTTCACAGGAGGCTCCAAAGCACTGAGAATGTCACCTGGAGAGGCGATGAAACGTCTGCAACACAAATTCCCAGCTCGGCGAACAGAAATACAACAATGAGCACCCGAGCTACAAATCTTCTCACAAACTTTAAACACATTTTATTACTGAGGAAGAAATAACCTGTTCTGATGGGACAGTCTTCGTATGAACCGTGCTGGGACCAGAGTCCAAGTGAATCCTAACCAAGGATGTCGACAGAGCTTTAAACTGATTAGGAGTGTGTGTGTGTGCGCGTGCGGGTTAGGGGTTTCCTGAAAGGGTTTAATAAGAAAAGAGGAGGTATGAGCACAGAGCTCAAGAGAGGTTATTAAAATCTTCAGCATAGACGCAAATAGAACAGAGTGTATGGGAAGTGTAAGCAATCAAACTTCAATCACACTGAACAAACAAATGGCAATAGAAGAGGGAACGTTAACACAAGATTGAAGGGTTATATCTGAATGCGAGCAGTATAAGGAATAGGGCATACAAGCTTGTGGCATAGATTGAAATTGGTAGGTATGACGCAATGGGCATTACAGAGAAGTGGCTGCAAGGGGATCAGGATATTCAAGGACATATATCGTATCGAAAAGATCGAGACAGTGGATTTACATTATTAATAAGAAATGAAATTTAATCAACAATAAGAAAGAAAGTAAGGTCAGATAGTGTGGAATCTGCATGGTAGAATTGAGGAATCACAAAGGTAAGACAACCACAGTTGGAGACTTGCACAGGCCTCCAAAGAGTAGTCAGGAGCTGGGGTACAAGATAAACCAGGAGATAGAAAAGATCTGTAGGAAAGACATCGTTACAGGGATCATGGGGGATTTCAATATGCAAGTGGAATGGGAAACCAGTTTGGTAGTGAATCGCAAGAAAAGGAATTTGAGGAATATCTACGGGATGGCTTTTTGGAGCATCATGTGGTGGAGCCCACTCGGGAACAGATGACACTGGATTTAATGACGCAGGCTAGACAAGGGAGCTTAAGGTGAAGGAAAACTTCAGAAGCAGTGATCAGAACATGGTTGAATTTATTCTGAAATTTGAGAGAGAAGATAGAATCAGAGATAACAGTATTTCAGCTGAATAAAGGCAACTGGAGAGGCATAAGGGAGAAGCTGGGTAGAATTGACCTGGACAGGCGTCTAGCCGGAAAGACAGGGTAACAGCAATGGCTGGAGATTCCATGATAATTTAAAAGACACTGCAGAGATGCGTGCTGAGTAATAGAGGTATGGTACAGGGAGGATGAGGCAACCAGGGCTGACAAGGGAAGTCAGGGATTGCATATAAGCAAAAGAGGAAGCAGAGTGAAGGGCAGTGGGGAACTGGAGAATTGAGGCCAACAGAAGACAAGAAAAAATAAATAAGGAGGGAGAAGATTAAGTATGGGGGTAAGCTAACCAGTAATATAAAGGAAACTGTAAGAGATTCTTTAGATATATAAAATGCAAAAGAGACATAAATGTGAATATGGACCACTGGGAAATGATGCTGGAGAGACAGTAGTGGGAAGCAAAGGCATGGCTGAGGAATTTTGCATCAGTCTTCACGGTGGAATACACGAGTAATTACCCAAGAATTGAAGAGAGTGAGAGGGAAGTCCTAAATACAGTGGCCATCACCAAGAAGAACATGTTAGAAAACGGAATGGCCTGAATGTGGATAACTCACCTGGACCAGATGGATTACACCCCAGCCTTGTAAGGGAGATCGCTGAAGCGTTAGTACAAGCGAAAGTGGTAATCTTTCAGGAATGACTAAAATCAGGAAAGGGCCAAGTGGCTGTATAATTGCTAACATGACACCCGGTTTAATAAGGGAGTTAGGCAGAAGATGGAAAACTGCAGACTGATTTGCAGACTTGGTTGTGGGTAACATCATGGAATTAATCGTGAAGAATGGGATTTCTGAATACTTGGAGGTCTTTGGTAAAATAGGACAGAGTCAGCATGGTTTCATCAAGGGGAGGTCATGCCTGACAAACCTGCTAGAATACATTGAGGGAGTAATGTGCAGATTTGATGAAGGAGAACCAATAGATGTTATCCATCTGCACCTCAAGAATCCTTTGACAAGGTGTCATGCATGAGGCTATTGAGAAAGATATGCGTCCATGGTGTTCGAGGCAAGGTGGAAGTTGAAGTTTGGCTGTCTGACAGAAAACAGAGAGTGTGGATTCAAGTGTCTTTCTCAGGATGGCAGCCAGTGACAAGTGGTGTTCCACAAGACTCAGTTTTGGGACCACAACTTTTCACTTTGTGCATTCATTATCTATATGATGGAACTGAGGGCATTTGGGTTAAGCTTTCAAACTGTGCAAAGATAGATATAGGGACAGGTAGCATTGAAGAGGTGGTTTGGCTGCAGGAGGGTGCTCTGGCGCATCTCCTCAACTGCCCAAAACTCCGGCCTTGAGCTTCACCCTTCCAACTACAACAAGTTAGAACCTCTCTGGTGCATGCCTTCCATCCCACCAACCTCAGTATACAACGCATCATCCTCCGCCATTTCTGCCACCAACAGTCAGACCCCACCACCAGAGATATACTTCCCTCCCTACCCCTATCATCATACTGCTGAGACCATTCCCTCACAGCTCCCTCATCAGGTCCACGCAACCCCAACAAGCCACCTTCCACTCCCAGCACTTTCCCTTGCCACTACAACAGGTATGAAACCTGTGCCAACACCTCCCTCCTCACCTCCACCCAAGGCCCCAAAGGATCCTTCCACATCAGCCAGATAGCATCCTGTGCATCCAAATACCTCTTCTAGTCTGTCCATTGCTCCTGGTCTCCACTACATTGGCGAGACAGGACGTCAACTTGCAGAACGGTTCAGGGAACACTCTCGGACACACACACCCAACAACCCCACTGCCCTGTGGCTGAATATTTCAACTCCCCCTCCGACCCCGCCAAGGCTTTGCAGGTTTGTGGCCTCATCCACTGTCAAATTCTAGCCACCTGACGTTTGAAGGAAGAACGCATCATCTTCTGCCTTGGGACCCTTCCAACACACGGTATCAAGGACAATCTTACCAGTTTCCTCATCTCCCCTCCACCTTATCCCAGATCAAACCCTCCAACTCAGAACCGCCCTCTTGAACTGTCCTACCTGTCCATCTTCCTTCCCATCTAGCCACTCCACCTTCCACTCTGAACTATCACTATCACAACCCACCTTCATCTAGCTGTCACCTTCCAAGCGACCTTCCTCCCAGCACCAGCCCCTCCCATTTATCTCTCTGGCACCTTCCGCCCACCCCACATTCCTGATGAAGGCTTTATGCCTGAAACGTCAAATCTCCTGCTCCTCGGATGCTTCCTGCCAGGCTGTACTTTTCTATGACCACACTTTTTGACTCTGATCTCCAGCATCTGCGGTCCTCACTTTCACCTGCTGAAGGATTTTCACAGGTTCAGAGAGTGAACAAAGAAGTGGCAGAGGTAGTACAATGTGGAAAAGTGTGGAAAAGCATTTTACCAGGATGAATAGAGGCATAGACTATTTTATAAATAGCAAGCAAATTCAGAAATCTGAAGTGGAAAAAGACTAGGGCGTTCTAGTCCAGGAGTCTTGAAAGGTAAATTTGCAGTTTGTCAGTAGTTAGGCAGGCAAATACAATGAGGGCATTTATTTCAAGAAGGCTTCAATATAAAACCAGGGATGTACTTCTAAGGCTCTACAAGGCTTTGGTCAGGCTACATTTGGATTATTTTGCGCAGCTTTGGGTCCCATATCTCAGGAAGGATGTACTGGTCCTGGAGCGTTATCAGACGAGATTCACAAGAATGGTGCCAGGAATGAAAAGCTTAACATATGAAGAATATTTGAGGGCTCTGGGTCTGTATTTGATAGAGTTCAGAAAGATGTTAGGAGGTCTAATTGAAACTTACAGAATACTGCATGCCGTGGGACAGAGTGGATTTTGGGAAGATATATCCAATGGTAGGAGAGACGAGTACCCAAAGGGACAGAGTAAAGAGAAGATCTTTTCAAACAGAGATAAAGAGAAACATCTCCAGCCAGACAGTGGTGAATCTATGGAATTCACTGCCACAGAGGCCACCGAGGGCTGTCGAGTCCAGATCATTGCGTACATTTAAGAGTGAGACAGATAGGTTCTTGACTGTAAAGGGGATCAAGGATTACAGGTAGAAAGCGGGAGAATGGGGTTGAGAAGCTAAACAGCCATCATTGAATGGTGAAGCAGGCTCAAGGGGCCTAATGTCCAAATTTCTGCTCCAATATCTTCTGGTTGTATGGTTAATATTGGCTCTCCTCATTCCTCATTGGAGCTGTATCCTGAAATTTGATCTTCAAATGATTTACAAAGAGTAACGTTTCACTAGTGATGAGTGGGAAATATCATGTTTCCTCACTCTAGTCTCAGCAGCCATGTCCCCAATATCATAATCACACTGCAATTGAAATCCAATGGAAAATAATCACAGTTGATTGACATCGATAACATGAACAGCATGACCCTCACCTGCCCTCTCTGATTCTCGAATACTCATCTGAATTGTGTGTCACATCATATTCTCTGTTGACATATTCATGTCAGTTGTCCTTTCTCACTCATGTTATCGTAGGCACATTTTCCTGTCAGATTCTGGACTAGAAAAGTTCTCTCCATATTTTACTGACATTATAATCACTGATCAGTAGTTGCAGATTGTATGTTTCCATTTATAAACGGAGAAACTTGTTTATGTTCTGACAATCCTTTGTCATTATTGCCATATCCAAGGCAGATTGAATGATTGCACGCAATCAATCTACCATCTCCAATATTCCGTCCCTCAGTCACTCCCACATATCTCATGCCAAATGTATAAATTTTATATGTTCTTTAGAATTTTAATAAAATCAATGTTAAATTGAAAGGGGTTAACTGGAGCTATTTGTTCAGTGACTGTGATTAATGTCAATCTCCGTGGATCCTAATTATCCCAGTGGAGAGTTTCCATCGTTGAATGATAAGTGGGCTCTTTTCAGTGTGTTATCCCATAGTATGAGAAGGAGCATCACTGACAGCACTAACAGGGATCATCAGCTCGAGAGAGAAGGGGAGTAGAAATCAGAATCTGAGAACATTAGACTGGAAAGTTAGAATAATGGTTCAGAATGTGAGGACCTTGGATTGAAATGTTCCAGTAGTGGATCAGAATCTAAGATTAGTAAACTGGAATGGTACAACAATGGATCAGAATCTGAGATCATTAGACTGGAATGGTTCTACAATCGATCAGAATCTGGGAATATTAGACTGGAATATTACAATAACAGACAGGAGTTTATCCTTGGGTCTTTACTACCTTTCTCAGCCTTGGATATCATTCGCATCACGGATCCAGGATATCCTTTGGATTATTCAAGGTGGTTACTATCCCATCCTCGCTATCGTTGGTGTACCTGGTAAGTCATTATATTTGTCTACTAAACTGGGTTGAACTGAATTTCTGCTCATGATATATAAAATTTGAAAATTGCAAGACAATGTCTTCAGTTACAAACAAAACCTCCTTTCCTTATATTAATCAGTGTCAAACTACTATTTCTAAATTACTCACTGATATGCAAGAAGGAACCAGACTGTTCTCAAACTCCATAACCCATTTTGTCCTTCACAAATTTACATCTCCATCTCCTCCCCACGCACGAATCCTGTCCAATATCACCGTCATGATACTCCAGTCCCGTCTCAGTCTCATTGCAACTTCTGAATAAACCAGAATTTGTGCCTTTGTTTAACAGTTTCAAGTTCCTTCTAACCATATGTCCATCACTAAAAAAATTGCTCTGAGGATGTTTAACTTGTTCTCTGTACATACGGGACGACAGTTTATGGTGTTCAAGACTCATACTCTAGAGCCACAGAATAATAGTCTGTTGAAATCTCATGAGGGAAATTAAAAGCAACAATTTTCATTTGCCATAAAAGCCCATCTGCTTGCCCCAAGTCCTTAAGCGAAGTCAATGGGTCATTCTTCTCTAGTCAGGTTTCAGTGTGACTTCTGTGAGGAACATGTGGGTGTTCTGCACCTTTAACAGAATTAAAAGCCAGCAATAACTACCTGACAGCACCAAGTCTTCCGAAAAATAGATTTAATGTAACATTTGGTCGATTAGTTTATTTTCTCAAGACATAAACAAATTCAGCCAAACTGTTTAAGTTATAACCCAAAGTGCCCACCTCCAATCAAGTGTGAATTTAGTATATTGATAATCTTAAAAGCCAATGACACAGTCCAATGGTTTGGGGGTACAAGACCGCGGGAAATTGACAGTTGAGAGGAGATCTGCCAAGTTACCAGCATGCAAAGACTGCCTGAAAAATAGTTTTCCTCTCGGTAACTTTATTGATTAGTAACTTGGAAAAGCAGAATCTCAAAGAAGAAAAGAAGACAGGAATATGGAGAAGAACCGACAGCTTCTCGGTTTTGAGATAAGAAGTTTTGTTTTGTAAATCTTAATTAGGAGTCTAATCGAACTAATATAGTGGGGGGGGGGGGGGAGATAAAATATAGCTTAGAGGAAGAAGCTGTAAATATTCATTCATCTATTATTCCCTGTTATGCTTTAAGAAATAAAGTTGTTAATTTTTACTTCAAATAGTTATGGACTCTAGAATTATCATGGATTAGTGCAGTGGATAAATCATTTCCCTGTTGTTGGTTTTACATTAAGCAGGAGAATGTATCCTGTGTTGTAACACTACAATCCCACAGGAATGTGCTTTTCTCTTTACTGTCCTGTGGAACAGCTGAACCAAACATTCAGTTCAAGATCGGCATAACATGCTGCCCTGACCAGGGCTGCATACATCCTGTGAGAGAAGAACAGAAGTAAAGATAGCTCCCTTCCTCTGCCTGTTTCCCGTATTCCTATAGCTCATTTCTATTCAGGTCGGTGTCATTCCCTATTTTAGGTGTATTCAATCTCATTGAAATTCTCCCCGAGAGTGATGCACATCTCCATACGCATCTCTGGTGTTGGCTTTCTTGATGCTGACGTACAGATGTAAGGAACTTATACATTCCATGTCAGTCATAGTGCATAGAGAAAGAAGGCTTTTTGTGGCACAGGAAAGAAACGGCGATGTCTAAGTGAGAGAAAATGATTATTGCGATCATCCCTGAGAGTGTTGTTGAGGCAGTATTTGGGGTACAGTGGATAGACTTTCTCTCAAGTTTCACCAGACTAATCCCTGGGATGATGGCACCATGAGCAGTGAGTGAAGCTCAGTGAGAGAATAAGAGATGATTGTATTGAACCTGAAGGGGGATGGACAGTCACTCATGATGTTCTAAACAGGCACTGATACAATGATAAATTCCATGGCTTTTATTAACTCAGGTTAAGTGATTCTCAATAGGTTAAGAGCCTCCGAGGACATTCCCATCATCCCACCCCCACTCCATATGTTGATTGAGAGAGACAGAGGGTCAGTCTTTGAATTAATTCTCCCCACATTAATGCAGTGCATTTAGGGTGTGATCCTGCATTAAACGTCATGTTATCCACAATCCCGACAACAGCCACAATACCTTCATTCTAAAACAGTTAACTATTCCCACCAGCTTCTGACATCCATGGAGGACATGGGCCTGTCTTCTCAGAGATGGAAGATGCCTCTCTGAGATTTCAGACAAAGCATCTGGCTACCTTCCTCACTGGCAGCAAACCATATTAAAGTTTCAAGTGTCCCACAGGTAATGGAGCCATGAAGAACATCGTGGATCCGTCTCAGAGTGCATTCTCTGCTCCATTGATTTGTCAGGTTGGAGCATCAATGACACCCTCCTGTTCCTGTATAAGTGTCTCGAGGGGCTGAATGGCCTCCTCCATGTCCCATGGAACAGGTTCATGTGTCGGACTTCGCCCTGCCTGCTCCTGTTTAACAGCTTGATGTGGTAATCAGACCCCTTCTCTTCCTGTGGAACAGGCAGGAGGATTGAATCGGCTATTCCTCTCTTTGTTCAGTAGTTTCGATGGGCTGAATGGCTTCCACATATCTGTTTCTAATGTGCCTGAGATGCTGAATGAGCTCTTCATTTAACTGTGGAAATGTAGAGTGTCTGGCCTTGCTGTTACATGAATGTTACCGACACTTTAACAGCACAAACCTGAATGCTGTCCAGGTCTTACTGCACATGGACACAGACTGTTTCAGGAGCTGAGGTGTGGCACATTGTTCTGAACATTGGGTGGTCTTCAGTGACCATCCCCATTTCTGATCTTATGAAGGTGTTTGTTTTGAGGCAGCTACCCTGAGGATCTCCTGCAGAGATGTCCCAGGACTGAAAGGATTGTCGGTCACCGACCATAAACATCTTTCTTTGTGCTCTGAAAGACGCCAAACCAGTGGGGTGGGTATACCTAATTCCCATTAATCGCAAATAAGTAGGTGGTCCTGATGTCATCCACAGTAAAATGCTACCTTGTCATCAAGGCCATTCACTCTTTCCTGAGCCCCTGTGTTCACCTCTTGTTCACATCAATAGATGGTGGTGTCTGTATTGGGAGTGTTTTCCTCTCATAGAGGGTAATCAATGCCAGGAATTATCTGGGCTAGATAGTGAGGGGAGTTACAGCACGGAAAGTATTCAAAGAGGTGGTACATGAATTTTTTGGCCTGTTAGAGTGCTAAAGGGTGTGAAGAATTGGACATTAAAGACCAGTTATTGATAACAGTAAGTCATCCATGATGGTATACAATAGGTTGATCATCCGAGTCACCTAATCTTGCTTCTTATGTTCTCATATTCTGTAATTATAAAGTTAATAATTGTAATTTTCCTGAACGTTCTGTTATTGAATGTTGCAGTCACAGAGAGTAAAGTATTTTGTGAGTCATCTCAGGGTGAGGTATGGTGGCTGTATTCACAGTGAATCTGAGTCTCCAACATGACCAACAAATGAAGCACAAATTGCAGAGAGGAGATACTATGTTAAGAAACCAGAGCTGTCTTTCGAAACCAGCCTAGTTTTCCAAATAACATTTTCCAACCCACACCAAACCGTGTGTGACAGTCTTGAGGATGACATCCTGTGTTCCAGTGGACCAGGTATTTGGAGCAGGTGGCCTCCATCTGCGAATATCAGGAGCTGTGAGGAGCTGAATAGAACATAGGCACATAGGACTGAGCAGCAGGAGTGGGCTATTAGACACTTTGTCACCGCTTCACCACTCACAAATTCCATGGGTGATGTGCATGTAGTCTCAAAAGCATTTTTCTGTCTGTATGCCATTTGTCTGCATTCACTTGTCTGTCAAATGTCACCAAATATAATTTTGAATAAATGCAAGCATCCAGCACCACAAACTTCTGGGGAAGGGAATTTCCACTTGAACAGCCCTTTGAAAATTTCTCATTTGTGTTTCAACCAATGTTGGAAGGTCACTCCGTCCTTTTCCAGTCCCACTCCTCCACTGGTTACACCAATCTTAAATGGAACCATTTTTATGATCTGACCAATGATGTAGGTCTCAGAGTAGGTCGTTTTCTAGAAAAGTGTGAGACACAGAACGTTGGACTCATAACAAATGGTAAAATGATAGAGTGCCCCAAACGTTATTCTGCCTTTGAAGTTATTCTGCTCACACAAGTTACTGGTAGTGGGGTTTCACTCTGGAACAGTTGAATTTGGCTGACTTCCCTTTGTTTCAGGCAGTGGAGAGATTCTAGTGAATTCTCACCAGAAATCCTTCACAAGTGGTAAAGATAACACAGGGATTTTATGGTCTCACACTTTGCTATCGGATGGAACAACGGAAAAGAGAGAGATCAATAGGCTGCTGCTTCTCAGGCGGGGGACATTTTTCTCCCTCTCTGTGTTGAAACATACGATAATGTCAACTGAACACCAAACTGGACCAGGTGTGCTCTTCTGGAACATTCTCTGGAAAACCCGATTATAGATTATATGCAAGTGCATTTGTTTCAATCGCAAAAAAGTCCCCACTTTATAATTTGAAGACATGCTTACATGTGTCTGTGTAATTTGTAAATATTGGTAGGTGTCTTCATAGTATGTGTGTTAATATAAATGCATCTTTTTCTTAAAATTTATTCTCTAGCTTTAGTCTCCCTGACAAGAGATAATGTGCATCCAGTTGATACACTCTTCAGAACGTCATGGATGGTTGAATTCTATTTCTCAGCTAAGATCAAAATTGATAATCCCCGATAACAAAAGGCCGGCATTCCAGGAATGAGTAAAAGGAAACCTCTTTGAAAATCTTCGAAAAGAATTAAATCCTTTCATTTTAGTTTCGCGGATCAAAACAGCACACAGTGCATCAAATGTGGTCACAGCAATGCCCTCGTACCGATGCAGTTAAACATTCCTGCGATTAATCCTGATACCTTTTGCCAAAAACAGATTCATTCCACTTACCTTCCAAATCACTTGCTGCATCTGCAGACTGACTTCATATGATTCATGTCCCAGGAACATAGAAACCGCCTGAATCACAGAGTTCTGCAAGCGCTCTGCATTTACATTGTTTACCACTGTTTTATTCTTCATGCCAAAATACACAACCTACCTTATGCTATTTCTGCTGAAGGTTTGCTCACTAACCTTCCCTGTCTGTTACACATTGCAGACTCACTACCTTCATTTGATGACACATTGAATAACCATCTTGGATTACGAGCTAATTGAGCTCCAAACAATTCCCTCCCCTTCCTCCAGATCTTGGATACAAATTGTTGATCATTGATGACCCTACAGTGATCTCTGAGGCACTCCATCAGTTACAGCTTTGCAGCCTGAAAATAAACATTTGTCTCTACTCTCTATTTCCTGTTAGCGACTGATCTTTGCTGGACAGGAGAGTCAATGTTCCCTGCTCCTGGGTAGCCGTTCAGGCGGGTTGAATGGTCTCCTGCTGGGCTGTGTAATGTACTCAACGAGCTGAATGACTTCATTCTATATTGCTCTGCATTTCCTTAGAGTGACAGAATGGTCTCCTCCTGTCTCATTGTATCGATCCTGTCTGATTGAATGGGGTGGTCCCCTACCATGTAATAGCCTCGAGGGTGGATTGAGGGAACAACACACGGGGTAGGGGTAACAGTTGGTCATTTGCCTGCACCATTTAGAATGCTCATGGCTGATCCGAGTGTGTCTGTCCATCCGTCTCCTGTCTGTTCCCAATAAACATTGACTCTCCTGCCCAACACAGATCAGTCGAGCGCAGACTTATACACTTATACACTTAATGGCAAGGTCCTCGGGACTGTAGCTGAACAAAGAAACCTTGGAGTGTAGCTTCATACCTCTTTGAAAGTGGAGTCGCAGGTAGATAGGATAGTGAAGAAGGCGTTTGGTATGCTTTCCTTTACTGCTCGAGTATTGAGTACAGGAGTTGGGAGGTCATGTTGCTGCTGTACAGGACATTGTTGAGGCCATTGTTGGAATATTGCGTGCAATTCTGTTCTCGCTCCTATCAGAAAGATGTTGTGAAGCTTGAATGAGTTCAGAAAAGATTTACGAAGATTTTACCAGGGTTAGAGGATTTTAGCTACAGGAAGAGGCTGAACAGGCTGGGGCTGTTTTAAATGGAGCATCGGAGGCTGAGGGGTGACTTTATAGAGGTTTACAAAATTATGAGGGGCATGGATAATTTAAATAGGCAAAGTCTTTTTCCTTGTGTCGGGGAGTCCAGAACTAGAGGGAATAGGTTTAGTATGAGAGGGGAAAGATACAAAAGAGACCTAAGGGGCAACAGTTTTCACCCAGTGGGTGTACTTCTATGGAATGAGCTGCCAGAGGAAGTGGTGGAGGCTGGGACAATTGCAACATTTGAGAGGCATTTGGGATGGGTATACGAATTGGAAGGGTTTGGAGGTGTATGGGCCAGTTGCCGGCAGGGGGGACAAGATTGGGTTGAGATATCTGGTCGGCATGGACGGGTTGGACTGAAAAGTCTGTTTCCATGCTGCACATCTCTATGACTCTATAAACGAGTCTTCACTGCTCCCTGAGGATGAGGACACCACAGGTAGCACAACACTAAAGTGAAAGGTACGTCCTTATTTGTTTGTGGAACCTGTTATTTTAAAACTTTATTAACTGAACATCAAATCACCACCTCTTTGCAGAACTAAGGACAGAATAATTAGGAATAAACATAAACCATTCCGGACTCCAAACCTGTCCAACATTCCCACTGAACCTTTCCAATCGAATATGTATCAAACCCAGTCTCTGCTGCTGTCTCAGGAAGAGAATACCTGTTAGCATAGCACCACATGAAAAAAAGGAGCAGAATGAGGCCATTCGGCCCATCTAGTCTGATCTGCCATTCAATAATTTCTTTTCTGTTCCTCAACCTCATTCTCCTGCCTTCCCCCAAGAATCCTTGATCCCGTTATAAAACAAAAACTTATCAATTTGTATCTGTGTCGACGTGTGCATATGTTTGTCCATCTACTTGTCATCTGGGTATTTGTGCTTCTACGTTTGTCTTTCTGTGTATCAGCCTGTGTGTTTTTATCTATGTTTGTGTCTATTTGTGTGTGACTCGATATGTCTGCGTGTGTTTCTACGTGTGTGTATGTCTATTCCCTTGTATGTATTGTGTTTGTTCGTATAATGGGGTGATACCAATAATTCTGTGTATTTCTGTGTCTGCATCTCTGTGCAGGGAGGTAACTGTATTTGGGGGTGGGGGGTGTGGGAGTTAAATGACTGTCGTTTGAAATGCCAGTGTGTTTACAGTGAGAATTGTCTTTCACTGAGCACTGCTCTTTAATCGGTCAGTGGGACATGGATGTTTCAGAAATTTCACGCGAGGCATCCCAGTCTGCTTCATCTTGTACTAGGTTCCTCCCACATGGCGGGTGTGGGGGAGGGGTGAGGGAATGGATATTGGGCACTCCACCACCCGGCTTGGCCATTTCTGTCCTATTCCAGACTTTTTCTCTTGGAATAGAAGAAAGGGATGGATGGAGTGAGGGCAGGAGTGGATGGCCTTGCTGTTAGTGCTGGTGGAGGTGTATCTGGGAGGAATTGTGAGTCGTCCGGAATGAGACAGTCGACAGTTTTGAATCCATATAGTATTATTAATGTGTGGGCGTATTGCGTAGTTGACGGAAAAAGTTTGGGAAGGAAGTTGCTGAATTCAATAGTGAGTGCGGTAGTGCCTGAGCCTTATTTGGAGATAGAGCATGAGGATTTTCTGGGGGTAGGTGCTATAACAGATATACAGAGAGGGTGACGGAGCAGAGAGAATTCAGTGACCATTATCCTGAGACAGCTGGGAGGATATTGATGCTTGTCCTGTATTGTTGGAGATATCTTTAGATCATCTCAGCGTCAAGGTGAGCCTCCCCGAATGTCCTTTCCAAGTCTATCACTAATAATGACACAGACCTGTCCCTCCCAGTCTACGGAATCAGTTTATGTAAAACTTACAAAGAGCAAGGCACAGCAAATATTGGTGTGTTATATATCGGTTGCAGAAAATCTGAACATCATATGCTCTGGGAATTAGATATGCAAGTATCAAGGATACCACAGTTTTGTAGGATGTTCTAAAATTGCATCTAAACTGTATTAACTAAGTGACTGCTTATGCTGTGCAAAATAAATTCTGTACGTGTATGTGAGGTGGGTTGAAGAGTATGTTGTGAAGCAAACTATAGAGCAGTTTATTTTGGGTTTGTTGTGTGATCAGAAGGAAGAGTTAATGACCTTGCTCTGAATCAGCTTTGAAGGAACAGAGACATTAATAAGGTGCATTTTACACGGTGTCTGCATGAATATAGAATGCTTGAACGTTCTGGTTAAAAATCATGGTAACCTGGAGGCTAAAGGGTCAAGTTCCCTCCAGTGAATTGGGAAAGTACAATATAACATACAGTGGGAGGCAAGCCATGTTTGTTGGAGTCATAGAGTCAGGCAACACAGAGACAGGCCCTTCAGCCCAAACACATCCATTCCCACCAAACTGTCCATCCACGCTAACCCAATTTCCCTGCTGTTGTCCTGTATCTTTCTAATCCTTTCCTGTACATGTATTTGTACAAATGCCTTTTAAATGTTGCGAATGTGCCCGCCTCAAACTCTTCCACTGGCACATCATTCCATATGCGTATCACCCCTGTGTGAAAAGCAGTTGGTCCTCAGGTTCCCTTTTATTGTTTCCCCTCTGACATTAAACTGATGCCCTCTTGTCCGTGATTGCCTAACCCTGGAAAAAGGAACTGAGTGCATTCACTCTGTCCGTCCTTCCCATGATCTTATACACTTCTCTCAGATTCCCCCTCAGCCTCATACATCTTAAGTAAAAAGTCCTAACTTGTCCAACCTCTCCCAATAACTCAAACCATTGAGATCTTTGCAACATTCTTGTAAATTTCTTCTGCACTCTTTCCAGTTTAATACCATCCTTCCCATAGCAAAGTGAACACAGTTGAACATAACGCTCCCAGTATGGCCTCACCAACATCCTGTATAATTGCAACGTAAATATACACTGATGAAAGCCAGTGTGCCAAAAGCTTTCTTCACTGCCCTGTCTACCTCTGAATCAAATTTCAGAGAACCATGCACATGAATTCCAAGGTCCCTCTGTTCCACTACACTCCTTTGGACCCAACCATTCAACATGAAATTCCTACCTTGATTTGACTTTCTTAAATGCAAGAACTTACACTGATCTATATTAACATCCATTTGCCATTTCTCAGCCACTTCTCCAGCTGATCAAGGTACTGCTGTATTTTCTGAAATTTCTGATAACCTTCCTCAGTCTCCATGATGCTGCCTATTTTAGTGTTGTCTTCAAACTTACAAATCTGCCTGTTCATTCTCATCTAAACCACAGATATATGTAATATGTAGTGGGCGAAGCAGTAACCCGTGAGGCTTTCCATTAATCACAGGCCTCCAGGCTGACAAGCATCCTTCCACTATTACCCTCTGCTTCCCACCAACAAGGCAATTTTGCATCTAATTTGGCAGCTTCTCCCCAATTTCATGCGATCTAACCTTCCAGAGCAGTGTACCATTTGGAAGCTTATTGAAGGCCTTACTGGAATCCATTAAGACTGCATACACCATCCTGCCCTCCTCAATGTTGCTAGTCACTTAATCAAAGAATTTGAACAAATTTGTGAGCCATGATCTCCCATGCACAAAGCCGTGCTGAGTTTGATGTTGGGCTTTTCCCCTAAATGTTGGTTTTCCTGTTCCTCGGATGCTGCTTGGTCTGCTGTGCTTTTCTAGCACCACTCTAATCTTGCTCCTAATCAAACCCTGTATTTCCAATTGCATTTATATCTTATCTCTCAGAACCTGTTCAAGTAAATTACCTACAACAGATTTTACATTTACTGGTCTATAGCTCCCGCGTTTTTCTTTGTAGCCCTTCTTGAGTAAGGACACAGCATTCGCTGTCCTTTAGTCCTTCGTGACTTCGCCCGTTGGCCAGCGATGATACAAAAATATCAGCCAGGGCTCCAGCAATTCCTTCTATGTCCTCCTGCAGTGTTCCTGAATATATCTGGTCTGGACGAGGAAATTTATAGAAATATTGCAAAGTCTTTTTATTTCAGGTACAAACACCAAAGAACGGAAAAGTGACACAATGATGTTGAACATAACAAATTCGAAAATGTATTAACCATAGGAAATGGTTTCAGAAGAATTTCAGTCATTGTGGAAACCTGAGAATTCTCAGAAATTCACGATCCAGAAACAAGGGCCATGAAACTGATAAGGAAATCAAAAACAGAACATGAATGCTAACAAACAGGAACAAAAACACTGCATAAATCTACAATGTGTATTTCAAAGGAAACAAAGTGAAAGCAAGGTCAAATATGGAAATTGGTAATTGGGAGAGGAGAGTTTATTGTGAAGAACAGGGAAATGGGCAAGAAAATAATCAGCTGCTTTGTATCTGTCTTCAAGGAGGAAGATCCATAAAATCAGCCAGTAATACCATATGATCATGTAGCGCTTGTGAAACTGAAGACAAAAAGTCAATTTATATCAGTAACAAGGTAGTATTTGAAAGTGTAACTGGATTGAGCATTGCTCAGCCTGACAAACCTGATGTACTTCATATTAAATTGTCAGACATAACTCATCAACAGATGTATTAATTGCACTGTCGATGACTGTGTATTATTTTCCTGTGCATTCTGCAGAGGCCACAAGCCATTCCGGATAAATGGAAGTTATTAAACATGGTCCAAGCAATATAGATTAATAGAAGGGATCCAAGCATCTATCAAGGGAAGAAGACATAGTTTGGAGAATTGTCGAACAATTAACTTGATATCTGCAGGAAAACTGTTGGAATCTATTATGCATCATGTGATAATGGATATTTAGAAATTAATAGGATCAATGGAGAGAATCCACATGTATTTCTGGCAGATGTCTAACTCGACAGGCTGTTAGTTGTTAGACCCCATCTACCACCCCCTGAGAAAAGGAACAGAAAGTGACTTCGCCACAGGAAATGACATCAACAACCCAAAGAAACCCTTAAAAAGAAAGCAGGAATGTGCAGCATCGCTTCGCTAGAGGTCCACAGAAGATGTTACCGAGTAAGGTAAGGAAACGTCGGGAAATGAACCTGCCAGCTCAGCGAGCAAACCTGCATCCATTATGGACAGTATTGGTGACCCAATCTGAGAAAGAATATACTGAGCACAATAAAATTGCAATGGACGTTGTTCAGATTAATCTCACAGATGGCGAGATTGTCGGATGAGGAAACTCGGCCAATGTTCTCCAGTGTTTCAAAGAATGAGAAGTGGGTCACAGTGAGATTTACAAAATTCACAAAACATATAACAAATGGGAAATTAGCAGGACGCTTCCCTGGCTTCCCAATCCAAATTCAAGGCAAATAATGGCAAGATAAGGGATTGGCCACTTAAGACTGTAACTTTGAGGAAATTCATCACTCGGTGAGAACTGCCTAAAACAGGGTCATAGAAAACTGCTGGCAGGGTAAGAGTAAGGAAAATCTCCAGATATTCTGCAAGTGTGTCAAGCGGAAATGAATAACAAGGGAACAGGAACGAGTCATTAATGACTTGCCAAGTTGCATCCAAATCATCTTAGTGTTAGGAGACAGAGGGTAGTGGTTGAAGGCTGTTTGTGTGACTCGAGACCGATGTCCAATGGTGTATCACAGGGATCAGTGCAGTGATTCGGAGATGCTGGTGTTGGACTGGGGTGAACAAACCTAAAAATCACATAACACCAAACAATAGTCCAGCAAGTTTATTCAAAGGCACAAGCTTTCAAAGCTCACAACCACCTAATGAAGAAGCAGCGCTTCGAAGTTAGTGCCTACAAATAAACCAGTTTTACAGTAACCTGGTGTTGTGTGATCGTTATCCTTATTATTAGTGGTATTCATAAATGATGCAGCTTTGAATATAGACGGGGGTGCTGGGAGTGTGACAACTAAGTTTGTGTTTGATACAAAGATTGGCCGGGTGGTTGGCAGTGAGGAGGAAGGTCTTATGTTGCAGGAAGATACAGATGGAAGGTCAGATGGGCAGAACAATGTCAGATGTAATGTAACCTTGATAAATATGATGTGATACACTTTGGATGAAGGAACTGGACAGGGAGTACTCAATGAATGGCAGCACGCGAGGAAGCTCAGAGGGTGTTTCTCCACATTTTCCTGAATGTGACTAAATACGTTAATGCACAATTTTGAGAAAGCATAAGGGACCATAAACGTAATCTTTATTCATCAAGGCATAGATTATAAGAGCTATGCGGGACTTTGGTTTGGCCAAGATGGAGTACTGTGTGTAGTTCTGGGAACCACATTACGGGAAGGATGTGATTGTAGTGCAAGGGGCTCAGAGGAGATTCACCAGGATGCTCCCAGGGATGGAGCATATCAGCTTTGGAGAGAGGATGGATAACCTCAGGTTGTTTAGTTTGGAGCAGAGAAGGCTGAGGGGACCGTGATTCAGAAGGATAGGATTCTAAGGGGCATGGACAGGGTGGATAGACTGCAGCTGTTCCTTTTAGTCAAAGGGCCAAGAACAATGCAGCACATTTTAAAGTGAAGGGAATTGAGGTTTGTTTCTCATCCAGAGTGTGTTGGGGTCAGGAATGCCCTTCCTGAGAGAGAAGTTGTCATGGTAACTTCACAACCATTAGAAAATACACCGCTGTGCACTTGAAATGCCATATGATTCACGGCCACGGGATTTGTGTCCGAAAATGGGACTAATGTAGACCGTGCTGTATTGTTGATGGTACAAAGTCTGTGCTTCTGTGTTTGTATGGCTGTGGAATGTCAATCATTGAGTAGTTTAAGATACGAATTGATTGGTTTCTGAAGAGTATATTAACAAGGATTTTAAGATTGAACTTGTAATATCTTCTGAAAATATGTCAATGGCAAAATTAAGTGGAAAAATGTGCAGCTTTCTGACAGTCTGATACCAGAGAATTGAGGACCGGGAAAAGGCAGAACTATGGAGCAAATACTTTAGTTATGTCTTCACAGAAGAAAACAAAACAAAAAAGAAAACTTCCCAACAATCCTAGTGAACATTAGTCTGTTGAGAAAAAAGGAATAGAATGAAATTAGCAACCAAACAGTCTTAGAGGAAGTATTGGAACTGAAAGTAATGAGCACAGATAAAGTCAACCGAGATTGATCAAATGGGAATCATATTTGTGAAAGTGACGTTGAGCATAATTATGGAGAAGCAATCAATGAAATATGATTGTATTTTCAGAAAGATTTTTGATAAAGCCCCAAGCCTATTATGCAAATTCAAATCCTCTGGGACTGGGACTAATATGGTTTTAGAATGGGAGAGCGGGCAGGAAGCAGTGAGTAGGAATAAAACAATGGGTTTATTTGAAAGGAAGGCTTGGAGGATATAGCAAGGATCGGGGTTTGGGCTCCAGCTATTCCCAATACACAACATATATTTTATTGAGTGGATCAAATTCAATATTTCCAAGTTTGCTGATGGCACTAAACAATATCGGATTGTGAGTGGGTGAGCAGGATGTCCAAAAAACTGCAAGATGATTCCGACAAGTGGAGTGTCTGGGTAAATACATGGCAGATGGAGAGCAATGGGGGATGGGGGATATGATCTATGGGAGATATATGATATTGTGACCTTTGATGGTAAAAACAGAACGGGAGCCTATCATTTGAAAAGGGATTGTTTGAAAAATGTTGATCTATAAATGAACTTAAGCTGCATTTTTGTTTCCTTCTGTGCAACCCTCCGAGGTCAGTGTAGGGCAATGAGATCTGAATCGAGAAGTCAATACTGGGAATGGCATTGGCACGCTGACCAGTATACACAGACCCAACACGTGGGGAGGTGTAACACTGAAAAAGATCTGGATATCCCTGTGCACTGGTCACAGAAAGCAATTTTGCAGGAGCAGAAAACAGATAGGCAGATAAATAGTGTATTCACCTTTATTTCAGGGGGATTTGAATCCAGGAGTAAGGGTGTTTTACTGCAGCTGAGCAGGGCCTTGGTGAGACCTCATCTCGCATATTGTGCATAATTGTGTGCAGTTTTGGTCTCCTTACCTAATAAAGGACAAACCTGACATTGAAGGAGAGCAGTAAAGGATAACCAGACTGATCTCTGGGATGACAGGCTTGTGTGGGAGCAGAGTTTGGGGCGGCTGTGCCTGTATTCCATCGGGTTTAGGAAAATGAGTGGAGATCTCAGCGAAATATATAAAAGTCTGTTAGGGCGAGACGGATTGGAAACAGGGGTGACAATTCCCCTGGCTGGGACTTCAAAACAAGGGGCCACAGTATTATGTACAGACTGGCCACTCTGCATTGAGATGAGATGAAATGTCTGCACTCAAAGACTGGTGAACCTGGGGTACTATCTCCCAGATTAGGCTGTGGAAACCAAGGCACTGAATATAAATATGGATTTCTGGAAACTAAAGGGATAGGGAGACAGCAGGGTATTGTATGAAGATAGAGGATCAGATACCATTAAAGGTTGTTCTCCAATAACGTGGTAGTTGCGTTCCTGTGCATCACTGTGTTGCAGAAAATCATGTAATATTAATGATGTGGTTTATGGGGAAAAGAGGATAATGGACGAACTGCAAAATATCAGTAAAAAACCAAAATTAAAGTTAGTCTAACACACACTAGCACAGTCTAATTAAACCTTTAAATCATATTTTGTAATGAAATAGTGTTAATAATGACAATTCAGTCACTGGCTACATCCCTGTACCTTTCACCAAGCTCTTCACCAGAAAGTGCGCAGGACTGACTGACCACGTGATGCCAACATGGAATTGCAGTTCTCCTGAAGATTCTCCTCCGGTCTCAAATAAAGTTCCTTCTAATTGGAGAGAGCAATTCCCCATTTCAAGCTCAGGTTCAAGGCTTTGCAGAGCGGATTGCATTCCTGTTTTAGCTGAACACACAGAGGGTGCATTTGGCAGACAGAGCATCCTGAAGCTGGGTTTTCGTGTTCAGCTGGTGCCTGGCAAGGAGCCGCGTCACAGTGAGCGGGAGTTCACTTTATGGAAAAAAGGTGCGCCATTCACGATTCGCATTGCAGTCAAATCAGTTTAATAAACATTCGTTATCAGAGAACTGCCTGTATATTGAATGGAGGAGCAAGATTGATGGACTGAAGGTCTACAACAGTTCTTATTTTATATTTCACAATGTTTGAACATATTAATAGATATGAACACTGTGTCGGGAAAACTGCATTGAGGAGATTTTCTCAATGAACTCGAATGGGGAAGGCTCAATGTGTTGAATGACCTACTCTTTTTCCGATGTTTCTGTGCAGCCTGTGGGAAAGCTCTGTAAATGTTGTCACAAGCTCTCAGATGTTAGGAAGGAGGGCTCTGCAGGGTCAACAGGACTGTGATTCCAGTTCCCTTCTCTGATATCGAGGCTGGTGCCGGGTATCCTGTCTGCTTTTATCCTTTAAGACTTTGGAGCAGTGTGATACAATTGAGTGTCTTGCTTGGCCATTTCAGGGACCATTGAAGGGTTTATCACATGTCTATGTGTCTGGAGCCATACAAAAAAAGCAAGGGAGATTTACTTCCTGAAAGTACGTTGGGGAATGAGATCGAAGTTTACAATCAACATTGGATGCAAGGTCACTGTTACAATCACCAGATTCTAGATCTTGATATTTTATTAATTGTTTTTAACTACCACCAGCTGCCAGAGCATTATCCTGTGTTGGATTAGTAATCCAGTGACATTTCCACATCAGCACCATCGCCACAAAGGAACCTATCAGAAACCACAATGAGCGGGTTATTTCTGGACTGCTTGACAGCTCTGTTAAAAAGAACTCCCATCAATTTGATTACCGTGAACGGGCTGAGGGGGTGGTAAATGGTCAGAATGTAAT